>NW_025533862.1:0-70000 GCF_020615455.1 Coregonus clupeaformis
GCACTCAGCAACACTTCCACCGCCGAGTCCAAGGAGAAGCAGTCCATCGAGAATCTGCTCTCCAGCAAGGTACCCACTGCTGGCACTGTGAATCAGGGTTGCCAGGTGTAGGTAAAATTTCTAGCTCACAAGGTGTAAAAACTAGCCCAAATGTTTTTGCGGAGCAAGAGAGGAGTTGACACATTAAACCCAATTAACCCTTAACATAATCGAGCAAATTAAGAAGGAATATCTACGTAACTTATGAGGTAATGATAAAAATTCGGTTTTCCATCGAAATAATAATTATTGTGAGCTAGAGTGAAATGTTCTTCTGAGAAATTAAGGCTATTCCATGCGAGAAATTGCCAAAAAACTGAAGATCTCGTACAACGCTGTGTACTACTCCCTTCACAGAACAGCGCAAACTGGCTCAACCAGAATAGAAAAAGGAGTGGGAGGCCCCGGTGCACAACTGAGCAAGAGGACAAATACATTAGTGTCTAGTTTGAGAAACAGACGCCTCACAGGTCCTCAACTGGCAGCTTCATTAAATAGTACCCACAAAACACCAGTCTCAACGTCAACAGTGAAGAGGCGACTCTGGGATGCTGACCTTCTAGGCAGAGTTGCAAAGAAAAAGCCATATCTCAGACTGGCCAATAAAAATAAAAGATTAAGATGGGCAAAAGAACACAGGCACTGGACAGAGGAAGATTGGAAAAAAGTGTTATGGACAGACGAATCGAAGTTTGAGGTATTCGGATCACAAAGAAGAACATTTGTGAGACGCAGACCAAATGAAAAGATGCTGGAGGAGTGCTTGATGCCATCTGTCAAGCATGGTGGAGGCAATGTGATGGTCTGGGGGTGCTTTGGTGATGGTAAAGTGGGAGATTTGTACAGGGTAAAAGGGATCTTGAAGACGGAAGGCTATCACTCCATTTTGCAACACCATGCCATACCCTGTGGACGGCACTTGATTGGGCCAATTTCCTCCTACAACAGGACAATGACCCAAAGCACAGCTCCAAACTATGCAATAACTATTTAGGGAAGAAGCAGTCAGCTGGTATTCTGTCTATAATGGAGTGGCCAGCACAGTCACCGGATCGCAACCCTATTGAGCTGTTGTGGAGCAGCTTGACCGTATGGTACGTAAGAAGTGCCCATCAAGCCAATCCAACTTGTGGGAGGTGCTTCAGGAAGCATGGGGTGAAATCGCTTCAGATTACCTCAACAAATTGACAACTAGAATACCAAAGGTCTGCAAGGCTGTAATTGCTGCAAATGGAGGATTATTTGACAAAAGCAAAGTTTGAAGGACACTATTATTATTTCACTTAAAAATCATTATTTCTAACCTTGTCAATGACTACATTTCCTATTCATTTTGCTATATTTCCTATTCAAACTCATTTCATGTATGTTTTCATGGAAAAAATGACATTTCTAAGTGTCCCCAAACTTTTGAATGGTAGTGTATGTTTTTTTCAAGAGAAACGCACAGAAACGCACAGCTCTGCAACGAGCCGTTAATGATGAAGGCATATTCAATGAACTGATGAAAACTAACCAAGCGCTCCAGGAGAAGCGGTCTACAGAAATAAAGGCACTTAAAATCAAGAAATTCAACCAAGACAAAAAAGATAAGACCGAGGACAAAGTCTACTTCTGGAAAAACCCTGACAAAAGAAGTCCTGCTCCTCCTCTCCATGAGAGACGCAGGAGGGAGGCCGCTAACTTCTATCCACTCCCGTCTGACCAACCAGCGCCTCATCTGCTTCCAGTGCCAGTTTTTTTATCCAACGAGAGACTGGGCCGACGGAAGCGCGGAGGTGGCCGCGGTCACGCGTACCGACGAGATGCCGTACTCGACGGGGTAAGAAGAAACAACTATCAGAGGCAGAGGGGACCGTTCACACGGTCCCAGAACCCACTGGACTGAGTGTATTTAATTTATCAAGTAAGATATTGAGTCCTGCCCATGTCTCCTTGCTTAATAAAGGGTTATCTTTTCTGCCTACAACTCATTGCAATGATTTCGATGTTAAGGTAGACATGTTTAAGTTTTTTCTTTTTTTTTGAAACATCCGTTTAAGGGAATACTTTAGCTCCCCTAATCGTGATATTTCAACTGAACATGTAGGTGGCTCACCTGTACATACTCCAACTCCTTTCAGAAGTAAGAGTTATTTTGTACCACCAGCCAATCGCAATCACTTTATTGAGACATATTGCAGACTCTTTGAAAAAGATGTTGGTAATCTCCTTAAGAACAAACAGGAGTACATATCTTTCCATAATTTACCTAAGGATGAAAAACAAGCTTTGCTTGATTTACAATCCGATACGTCAGTCCTTACCCGCCCTGCTGATAAGGGTGGGTCGGTTGTACTCAATGGATAGGACAGTTTATAAATGAGTGTCACAGACAACTGCTTGACAACACCTTTTACAAGAAACTCGAAGTGATCCCACTTCCCAATTTCAGAACACTATCTTTACTGTCCTAGATGGGTATTTAAGTTCTGGTCAAATCACCAAAAAAGAACACGACTTTTTGGCTATTCAACACCCTTAAATTGCCACTTTCTATACTTTGCCGAAATTACACAAGAATGTTACAAAACCTCCAGGGCGCCCTATAGTAGCGGGCATTGATGCAGTAACAGCCCCTTTATCGACCTTTGACTTTTTGTTAGACCACTCGCAGAACAGCTCCCCTCCTTTGTAAAGGTCACCAGCAGTATGATCTCTATTATTGAATCTCTTGATCGTCTCCCTGATAATACCTTGTTAGTTACTTTTGATGTTGAGTCCTTATACACTAATATTCCACACGAGGGCAGTATTGAAGCCATGGAACATTTTCTTCAGCAACTTGACCCAAATGAACTACCTTCCAGTGCATGCATTATAACATTGGCTGAAATAGTACTCACACAACTACTTCATGTTTTTAAATGATTTCTTTATTCAGACGAAGGGTACTGCAATGGGATCCCCTATGGCTCCTAACTATGCTAATTTGTATGTGGGTTACATGGAGAAACAGTCAAAAATATTTTCTTGCCTAACATTATTATAGAAACGGTACGTTGATATTTTTGTCCTATGGAGGGGTGATTCAAAACAGCTCCAGGCATTCCATGCTTTTCTTAACTCTTGTTCAGAGCACCTGAGATTTACTATGTAATCTGACACACGTCAAATCAGTTTCCTTGATCTTCTGATTTTGTGTGAGGATAATGTTCTATACACAGATCTTTACAGGAAACCTACTGATTGTAACAGTTTGTTGAGGGCTGATAGTTGTCACCCGTTTCCCTTGAAAAACAGTTTGCCCTACAGCCAATTCTGTCGAATCAAAATAATTTGCCAAAAACAATCAAGATTTCGACAGAAATATGGCTGAGACGCAAAGAAAATACAAGGAGAGGGCGTACAAAAATTGTCAGATTAATACTGCCATTGAGACAAAACAAATCGAGATCTGATCTCTTTCAAGGACAGTCTCGCAAAAAGAAGCATTCTTGCGTTCTAACTACACGCTATTCAAAGTGCTCTGAACAAATTAAGGGAATCGTTCACGAACATTGGCACATTCTAAGATCCGATGACAGTATTGGTAATGTGTTTTCGGACCCTCCCTTGGTTGTATTCTCGCCGGGCAGAGATCAATTGGTGAACTCTGATTTACCACCCCTAAATATCCCTGCACAACGTCTATTTGCGCCTCTACCGGATGGAAACTACAAGTGTAATGGCTGTGCTCAATGCAATGGCACTTACAAATGTAGATCCTTCAAACACCCCCAAACAGGGAAACAGATCCCAATCAAAGGTGTTATTACGTGCTCCACAAAGGCAGTTATGTATCTATAACTTGTCCTTGTGGTAAAAATTATGTGGGTAAAACAAAGCGCGAATTAAAAGTACGAATCTCGGAGCGTCGTAGCACCATTAGGTGCAAAAACTCGACATACACATTACCCAGTCGCTGCCCACTTTTTGGAAGCCAACCTCTCGATTTCGTCCCTACGTTATATAGGCATTGAACTATATAGGCATCACTCTCCCTAGGAGAGGGGGTGACCTCGATAACTTATTGTTAAAACGAGAGGCTGCCTGGATCTTTAATTTAAAGACCCTTGCTCCCTTCGGTCTCAACGTAGACTTTGATTTGAAGCCATTCTTGTGATTATTGTGATTTTGCTATTCATTGTAAATGTTGTTGGGCCTAGGTAGCCAAGTTGTATCTATGATCATATGCTATCTATTCATGTTTTTTGTATGTTCTGTTTAACTGTGAATTAACCAATGATATCAGGCCACACCCGGCCATGATTACAGACACCTGTGTGTGTCCTTTGTCACTATATAAACTAGTGACCCGCAGATGACGACAGCTTGTCTGTCGAAACGTTGGTTATTAGGTTATTAAATTATTGCATCTGAGCTCCTAGAGTGTGGGCTCTCCTTTTCTTTTTCAAGTGTATGTTTTTTCAACAACAGGTTATGGTCAATAATATCAAAGGCTGCACTGAAATCTAACAGTACAGGGCTCACAATCTTCTTATCAATTTCTTTCAACCAATCATCAGTCATTTGTGTCAGTGCAGTACATGTTGAGTGCCCTTCCCTATAAGCATGTTGAAAGTCTGTTGTTAATTTGTTTAAAGAAAAATAGCATTGTATTTGGTCAAACACAATTTTTTCCAACAGTTTGCTAAGAGCTGGCAGCAAGCTTATAGGTCTACTGTTAGAACCAGTAAAAGCCGCTTTACCACTCTTACATAGCTGAATTACTTTGGCTTCCCTCCAGGCCTGAGGACAAAGACTTTCCTCTAGGCTCAGATTAAAGATATGACAGATAGGAGTGGCTATAGAGTCAGCTACCATCCTCAGTAGCTTTCCATCTAAGTTGTCAATGCCAGGAGGTTTGTCATTATTGATCGATAACAATACTTTTTCCACCTCTCCCACACTAACTTTAAAAAATTCAAACTTGCAATGCTTTTGTTTCATTATTAGTTTTTCTATGCATGAATACGATGGCTCACTGTTCATTGTTGGCATTTCCAGCCTAAATTTGCTCACTTTGCCAATTAAGTAATCATTAAAATAATTGGCAACATCAAATGGTTTTGTGATGAATAAGCCATCTGATTCAATGAAAAATTTAGTTGAATTTGTCTTTCTACCCATAATTTCATTTAAAGTACTCCGAAGTTTTTTCCCCATCATTCTTGATATCATTGATCTTGGCTTCATCTTGGCTATGGCGGCCGTGGTGCAAACTAGTAGTAGCCCAAAAACCCGCAACCCGCGACCAGTACATTTTCACCTAGCATGAAAACTGTGGACATGGCAACCCTGCCGTGAATGGATGATATTTCAATCTATGATCTGTTATGTCTTGCAGAACACGTCACTCACCCAAATCCAATGTGAGACTTTAGGCTGCTAGAACTGAATGATGAAAAAGACTGAAGCTGATTGTGTTAATGTTTACACTGTGGTATGACATGAGAAGGAGATCACCTTACTTTGAAAGAAAAACGTTTTTATTTACAGGGACAGTGCACATTAATCGACATTACTGTAGTTTTAGCCGGCCAGCTAATTTTCAACTGCAGTCCCTGGGCAGGTTATTAAAAAACTATTAAAATACAAAACCGACAATGAGCACATGTAGAGCAGCACAGAATACAACAGGACAAGAAAACATACAATGAGCAACACTTAGCAAGCAGACAGACAGCGCAATAACATAAAAAGCAACCAAATAAAATGACAGAAAAATAATGTATAAACACAGCTCTCAAGCTACAGACAGCAGAGTACAACAGAAATAGAATTGGACAACAGAAAAAGCAGGCAAGACAACAAAAAACAGTAGACATGTACATTTGTTGGTGTCTGTGTACCTTCTCTATAAACCTTATCACATTCCTATTAATGATATAGGAAAAATCCTCTTAATGCCTCTGACTGCCTGGCTCTGAACCAGTCCTGCCAGGCCCAGTCCACTCCTGCCTTCCTGCTTATTGCCTCTCACTGCGCTGGTTAACACGGTTACTAAAACTATTTCTGTTTCATGCTCATGCCGTAACTTGGAACACACCTTTGTAGTAATCTGACTCCACAATGATCCAAATAACAACAAAAACAAACTGATTGTATAGGCTATTTACTTACACTATTAGGTGCACCCATCTAGTAACGGGTCGGATCCCCTTCTGCCTCCTTAACAGTCTGAATTCTTCGGGGCATGGAAACATTGCTCAATTGGTATCAAGGGACCTAATGTGTGCCAGGAAAACATTCCCCACACCATTACACCACTGCCACCAGCCTGTACTTTTGACACCGGGCAGGATGGGGCCATGGACTAATGTTGCTTATGCCAAATCCTGACTCTGCCATCAGCATGACGCAACAGGAACCGGGATTTGTCGGACCAGGTGATGTTTTTCCACTCCTCAATTGTCCAGTGTTGGTAATCGCGTGCCCACTGGAGACGCTTCTTCTTGTTTTTAGTTGATGGGAGTGAAACCCTGTGTGGTCGTCTACTGCAATAGCCCATCCGTGACAAGGACTGACGAGTTGTGCATTCCGAGATGCCGTTATGCACACCACTGTTGTACTGCGCCGTTATTTGCCTGTTTGTGGCCTGCCTGTTAGCTTGCACGATTCTTGCCATTCTCCTTCGACCTCTCATCAATGAGCTGTTTTCGCGCACAGGGCTACCGCTGACTGGATGTTTTTTTGTTTGTCGCACCATTCTAGGTAATCCCTAGACACTGTCATGCTTGAAAAGCCGACTGGCACCGACGATCATACTACGCTCAAAGTCGCATAGGTCACTCATTTTGCCCATTCTAACGTTCAATCGAACAGTAACTGAATTCCTCAATGCCTGTCTGCCTGCTTTATATAGCAAGCCACGGCCACTTGACTCACTGTCTGTAAGAGCGAACCATTTTCATGAACGGGGTGGTGTACCTAATAAACTGAGTGTATGTACAGATGTTGTGGTTGCTTCACAAAACCTGAGCTGGATCAGATATTCATGGTCACTCAAGGAGCTGGTTCCTTGGTTTCTCCACACAGTGGTCCAGATCCTACAGACTGCTATTGACAAAATAAAAAATAAAAATTTAAGAAATTTGCCACAAATATGCACTTTTATAAGAATGAATTACACTATGTACTTATTTAGGTATTCTATGAGTATATATTGGAATATATTTGTTTTTAAATACATTATTTAAATAAAAGAGGGGACTGTAGTTTTGATATTCTGAAGACACGCATGAATGTATTTCATCAGAAGGATCATCTACCTCTGAATGCTGGTTGGTTCTTCAACAGAGATGGTGATGGTTGCTGCTGTCACAAGTGCCCCAACACACTGCACCCCATGACTATTAGCAACATTACTGTCTGATTTGTGTCTGACTTTGAAGGTGCAGTTGACATTGTAGATGTCACTGTTAACAAATAAATGGGGTGCACTGGACTGTACATGTCCACTCTCAACCATTTCAGCTGCTATCTCTTGATGTTGTTCATGTATGTCCTTGCCCATCCTCTTCCTGTAGCACAGCTGTGCTAGATGCGGATTTTTGCACTGTAGAAAATGATAACAAGGTATGAATTCATCCACAAGATTATCAGCACATCTTTTTTTGCATGCATGCTTCTGAACGTCTGATACTTGTGTGATGTGTTGCCTTACATTAAGGAAGAGATGTAGAATAATATCATTTGTCTGATGCATCCTGCATTAGAGACTAAGTCACTTTAATAGGTATAACATATATTATTAGCTACCACTCAGATTTTATGAAATTGAACTATTACTAAATAATTTATATGAAGTCATTGTGTGTTGCAGGTCTATTCCTGGAAGCTCTGTTTCTCATTCTTCTCCCTTCAGGGCAGCTGTGTATTGGGGGACACATGTATTACCACCAGGAGTCATCACAGCAAAGTTTGAACTAGCCTCAGTGAAATGTATTACTGCAGCTAGACGTCACATTCTGAAAGGGATATTCTTCTTACCGCCACTACATGACAGGAGCAGTGCAGGAAGACTTCCTGGTTTGAGGAAGGGATTTTGCAGGTGTGGTCCGTCTCCCACTTGATGCGACTATCCCATCCCTCTGTGTACATGATGGCTGCTTTCTCCTCAGCTGATTTTTTTATCTTGCAGCCGAGTGTTCTTCAACCTTCCTACTGTTTGCAGACCATCAACATACCTTGAACAGAGGTTAATATACAGAGTATGGTTAGACAGAGGAAACACTCCTTTATAGTCTTTATTCAATGCTGATCAATTAAATAGGTCATACTTATTGAGTCCTCCACTATGACCCCTGCAGGCCACTGTTGCCTCTACGTGGCACTAGATATCATCTAATCTCACCATGGAAAGCCCTGGGGTGGACAGGTATAAAATAATGACTGGACATTTATACTGGTTTGTTATTTTTCAACAATCAATGAATAGCTATATATCATTCCTTAAAATGCCATGGAACAGACAAGAATGCCTTTTAATACCTCTGTGAGATTGTTGGAGTTGCTATTCTCATGGAAGAACTTCCTGCCATGGTCAGCCCACATGGAGACACAGGGGAGCCAGTACTTCCTCAGGTAGGCCTGGACAAACGGATACTGAAGCACTTCCTCCAGTTTTGTTGAAGTGTCCTCTGTCTTTCTCCTGTAAAGTGTATTGACAGAAAAATATAATAGTACTTCCAGTATGTGATGCGGAATGCATTTCAATCAATGGAAGTAAAATACAAAATTAAGTTAGCAAAGTAATACAAAACTAAATTATAGAATGTGTCAGTCTCTTCATATACCTTAACACCCCCCCACCCCCTTTCTATTTATGTAATCATTACGTCATTTCTACTCATTGACTGCATATTCTTCAAATTAATCATGAAGTATATTACTTTTCTCTGGTCCTCCTGTAATGCCCTTTTTTTTCTTTTCTTTTCTTTTTATTTATTTACAGCCTGCAAAAAGATAGCCCTCTCATTCAGTGTATGTTTTTATTTTTCTAACCTAAAAGTGAACATGATTAATGTCAAAAGCGTTCTTTTAAAAATGTTCTCATAAGAATTACCTGCAAGATGTGAAACCAGCACAGAAGGACGTGGGCATTTGGGAACACTTCTTTTAATAGCCGACACCTGCTTCATGTCTTGGTCCACCATAAAGGCCCTAAAGATAACAATACATCCCTCATAGTGCACACTGTCTACAGACTTTCTAGGCACTGTAGTTCGCCTACATGTACTGTAGATCTACAGTCATTCAACATGATGCGGAACAAATACCTGGTCTCAAATTCTTGTGCAGCAAGACATGATCTTCCTGCGGCCAGACCTGTTCACCATACACCCTGGACATGCTGTCTCGACCTCTAAATGCTGGCTATGAAAAGCCAACTGACATTAACTCTCGAGGTGCTGACCTCTTGCATCCTCTACAACCACTGTGATAATTTTTTGACCCTGCTGGTCTTCTATGAAAGTTTGAACATCTTGAAGAACGATCTGGCCTTAATGGCCATGTACTCATATAATCTCCACCCGGCACAGCCAGAAGAGGACTGGCCATCCCTCTGAGCCTGGTTCCTTCCTAGGTTTCTTCCTAGGTTCCTGCCTTTCTAGGGAGTTTTTCCTAGCCACTGTGCCTCCACATCTGCATTGCTTGCTCTCTGGGGTTTTAGGCTGGGTTACTGTATTAGCACTTTGTGACAACTGTGTTGTAAAAAGGGCTCTATAAATAAATGTGATTGATCAATGGATTCGACTTCCGTTTTACTTCCCTACTGCAGCGCGCCGGTGGCAAACTTGCCACAGTAAATTATTTGAAGGAGTCAATGTATAGAGTATAAAAGTCAAGTAAATAAGTGTAAGTGTAATTTTATTTCATTCAAGTTTGCTAATGTTAGCTGGACCTACTTCTGTTGTGATAATAACGTTAGTTGTGTTGTGTCATTCATGAGGTCTCTAATGCACAGATACTGGTTCAGACCATTCAGTGCTTTCAGGGTGTGTTCATTGTCATAGTGATGCAAATAATACCTAAATGTAGGCTACATGTAGGCCTAATGAAAAATAATATAGTAACTAGTATTTAAATCTAGCAATTTAACAACAAACGTCGTTTAGCCTGCACATCTTTTACAGCGGTCATTGCCTCGTTGCTCAAGTGGTTTGCAAGTGATTTCCATTGTTCTAATGGTTGTCAATCCCTTTGGATCTTCTTTTCACTGTTCTCATCACTGTCTGTCTTGTGCAACTATTTGCAATGTATCAGTGCTACAATGTTATTATATAAATGATATACCCTTAATATTTACAACTTGAATGTACAGGGGTCTTAATGGGAGCAGTTCATACATGATTGCAATGTTGTTAATGTTCTTCTGAAAGTGTTCCATGCGTGTGCTAGAGGGACCCTGCAGTTTCCCCTGGTGGACATTCTCACATTTGCATATCAATCTAACCAGGTTTGAAAAAAGAAATCGAAAGGAAGTTTGTTCTGAAGTGTCTATCCTATATCTGAGCGTTATAAGAAAAATGAGGAAACATTATGGTGGTCCATTATGGTGGTCCTCTGGGCTCAGCTGGGGAGGAACGGGGTGTTGATGCCAAGGTAGTGGGTTCGATCCCCCGACCACCACCAAAAAAAAAAGTCGCCTGTCGGTAGGAGGTTGCTATGTTTAATGAATTATTATTATTATATATTTTTTTTTCTTCATGTATTTAACCCCTTCATTTTGTCACTAAACAGTCTCCATATAGACAGTACCAGTCAAAAGTTGACACCTAGTCATTCCAGGGTTTTTCTTTATTTTTACTATTTTCTACTTTGTGGAATAATAGTGAAGACATCAAAACTAGGAAATAACAGTGTTAAACAAATATTTAAGATTCTTCAAAGTAGCCGCCTTGTTCATTTGTGGAATTTCTTTCCTTCTTAATGCGTTTGAGCCAATCAGTTGTGTTGTGACAAGGTAGGGGTGGTATACAGAAGATAGCCTTATTTGGTAAAAGACCAAGTCCATATTATGGCAACAACAGCTCAAATAAGCAAAGAGAAATGACAGTCCATCCATTACTTTAAGACATGAAGGTCAGTCAATACAGAACATTTCAAGAACTTTGAAAGTTTCTTCAAGTGCAGTCGCAAAACCATCAAGTGCTATGATGAAACTGGCTCTCATGAGCACCGCCACAGGAATGGAAGACCAAGAGTTACCTCTGCTGCAGAGGATAAGTTCGTTAGAGTTACCAGCCTCAGAAATTGAGGCCAAATAAATGCTTCACAGAGTTCAAGTAACAGACACATCTCAACATCAACTGTTCAGAGGAGACTGCGTGAATCAGGCCTTCATGGTCGAATTGCTGCAAAGAAACCACTACTAAAGGACACCAATGAGAAGAAGAGACTTGCTTGGGCCAAGAAACACGATCAATGGACATTAGACCGGTGGAAATCGTCCTTTGGTCTGATTAGTCCAAATTTTTGGTTCCAATCCCACCGTGTCTTTGTGAGACGCAGAGTAGGTGAACGGATTATCTCCGCATGTGTGGTTCCCACCATGAAGCATGGAGGAGGAGGTGTGATGGTGTTTTACTGGTGACACTGTCGGTGAGTTATTTAGAATTCAAGGCACACTTAACCAGCATGGCTACCACAGCATTCTGCAGCGATATGCCATCCCATCTGGTTTGCGCTTAGTGGGACTATCATTTGTTTTTCAACAGGACAATGATCCAACACACCTGTGTAAGGGCTATTTGACCAAGAAGGAGAGTGATGGAGTGCTGCATCAGATGACCTGGCCTCCACAATCACCCAACCTCAACCCAATTGAGATGGTTTGGGATGAGTTGGACCGCAGAGTGAAGGAAAAGCAGCCAACAAGTGTAAAGCATTCCAGGTGACTACCTCATGAAGCTGGTTGAGAGAATGCCAAGAGTGTGCAAAACTGTCATCAAGGCAAAGGGTGGCTACTTTGAAGAATGATTCCATATGTGTTATTTCATAGTTTTGATGTCTTCACTATTATTCTACAATGTAGATAATAGTAAAAATAAAGAAAAACCCTTGAATGAGTAGGTGTGTCCAAACTTTTGACTGGTACTGTATGTCATTAAATTACATGCGCATAACTATGTGGTTTTAATGTAAATTATTTTGGGAGTAATATAACATTTTGAATCTATTTTCACTACATGCAACCTAAGAGTTCATGCCTGCAAGACAGAGGCTTAGGTTACAGTCAATCGGTCTGAGGATTTGAAAGTTTTATAGCACCACTTTGTATTTAATCCCACATTGAAATGAAAGCCAGTGAGCCAGCTAAAATAGGTTATGACGGTCAAAAGTATGTCCTGTTAAGGTGTGAGGGATTTGGGATAGAGAAGCACAGATTGTGTTTTCTGAACCGAGGGAGAAGTGTAACGATCCTAGCCTTGATAAGTCTATTAAGAAATCCCCCAAGGGAGATCTCACTCTTGGCATCTCCCTTGGGGTTCCTTTAGGGCAGGGTTTCCCAAACCTCTCCTCAGGCCCCTCCAGACATTTCACGTTTTTTGTTTTAACCCTTAACTGACACACATGGTTCAATTAGTCAACTAATCATCAAGCCTTTGACTAATTACATCAGGTGTGGCAATTTAGGGTTACAACAAAAATTTGAAACTTCTTGGGGGCCAGTGGAGAGGGTTTGGGAAACCCTGCTTTAGGTCAGTTGCCCCAGGGTCAAGCTCCTATTTAAGGCGGTACTCACCCCGCCATTATCTGCAATATGGTCACCTGTTCCGTAAGGTCCATGTGCGCCGCTGTGACTTTTGATGACAATAATATACAATTAACATGAGGCAGTCAGGACTGGCATATGTTATCTATTTAGAACAAATGGTTACAATTTACATGCGTGAACAAACACACAACTAAATAGGTACGTAACACTTACCATGTCTTGAGGTCTTCTTAGAACTTTTTTATCCAGGTCTTTGGTGAATTATGTTGCCTCGGCTGTCCATCTCTATCCAATGGACATGGGCAAGGCTAGTGGCAGGAGCAGATGACTGTCGCTTTGCAGCTCGCTCCTTCTGATCCTAAAGTATTTATTCAAATCAAACATAGAATGGGAATCTGTCTGTGATTTAAAAAAAAATTGTACCCACAATTCAACTGCCCTGAATCTATACTGGGGAAATGGGAAGAAATATCACTTACAGATAGATACATGTTGAAATTGTAATGTAAACGATAGTAGGGAAAACACTGGTTTTGGTTTGTGTTTGCCAAGGAATAGGCCTCATAACAATCATCCCCTGTAACTCAGTTGGTAGAGCATGGCGCTTGCAACGCCAGAGTTGTGGGTTCGTTTCCCACGGGGGGCCAGTATGAAAATGTATGCACTCACTAACTGTAAGTTGCTCTGGATAAGACTGTCTGCTAAATGACTAAAATGTAAATGTAAAATGTAATGCTGTGCGATAGCTTTCTCGAACAGCCTCCTCAAATGCCACCCGTGCCCGCATCCCGCTCTTTTCTCAAGCTCATTTCTCTATTTGGTTGAACATAAACATTACTGTATGTTAACATAGAAAAACAAGTACCAAAATGTGTGATCATATACTGTGAGACTCAATCAAATATATATATAGTAGATTCACACATGACAGACGTAAATTGGTTTACATTGTGGATGGTTGATTTTCATTATCGTGGGAACTGCGTTCTATTGTGCAAAAGGCAAAGCCTCCACAGTTAACACTCAAATGTTTTTGTTATTTATCTGCTTTAATTCATTAACATCTCCGGTGCGAACAATGCTGGTATTATTATTTATGAACTAGATTTGTGTATTCATATTTACAAAATGGTATACAGTCGGCAAAAAGAGAATTACAGTTTAAAATGTGCAGACACCTGTGTAGCTATGTAATCATATTTCTATGGGACACACACAGGCCCACAAAGATCTAATTAAAAGGCAACAGTTTCTTCTGTTATGTGTTCTATGCAGAGCAGTGGCGGCTCCTGAAAAAATTCTCAGGAGGGGCAATTTTTCTGATGATTTAGGTGACCTACATACATTTTAAAAAAGATATGTCCAGCAACAACATGAAGACAGGGGCAGCATATAAGTCAATACCAGAAGCATTTATTGACTGATCTGGGGAGATGGATTCCAGTTTCTGTGACAGATTATAAATAATCTCTGATGCCTTTGTTATATTAGCTTTTGGTTGAATGTACTGTCGTAGTAAATATATAATGTTATAGCTTGGTCTGACTAAAATCTTGCGCATGACCCATTTTGTGTTGGGCGTTTGTTTCTGTTCCTATCCTATAACAATGGACAAAAGAGTCCTATCTTGTCAGCCTTGTCAGCAGGTGGCCAAGGAGTGGTGATCCTAGCTGACCTAAGACAGGACACTTTTACTTTACTCGCGTGCACGAACGAGTCCGTGCACGCGATTCCAGATATCTTTACCTCTGAATAAACTGCCTTTATTATACCATATCCACCCTGTCCAAAGTCTCTACTTGGTCTCAGTTCTCCAGTAAACTTGTGATTATCAACAGTACACAACGGTAACAAACAATTGGGGGAACTCACGGGGCAGATAGTAACCACTTAAAAGGAAGCGATTCCCAAACCTTCCATAACAAAGCCATCACCTACAGAGAGATGAACTTGGAGAAGAGTCCCCTAAGTAAGCTTGTCCTGGGCCTCTGTTCACAAACACAAACAGACCCCACACAGCCCCAGGACAACAACAACAACAACAACACAATTAGACCCAACCAAATCATGAGAAAACAAAAAGAGAATTACTTGACACATTGGAAAGAACAAACAAAAAAAACAGAGCAAACTAGAATGCTATTTGGCCCTAAACAGAGAGTACACAGTGGCAGAATACCTGACCACTGTGACTGACCCAAACTTAAGGAAAGCTTTGACTATGTACAGACTCAGTGACCATAGCCTTGCTATTGAGAAAGGCCGCCGTAGGCAGACCTGGCTCTCAAGAGAAGACAGGCTATGTGCACACTGCCCACAAAATGAGGTGGAAACTGAGCTGCACTTCCTAACCTCCTGCCAAATGTATGACCATATTAGAGACACATATTTCCCTCAGATTACAGCGATCCACAAAGAATTCGAAAACAAACCCAATTTTGATAAACTCCCTTATCTACTGGGTGAAAAACCACAGTGTGCCATCACAGCTGCAAGATTTGTGACCTGTTGCCACAAGAAAAGGGCAACCAGTGAAGAACAAACACCATTGTAAATACAACCCATATTTATGTTTATTTATTTTCCCATTTGTACTTTAACTATTTGCACATTGTAACAACACTGTATATATATATAATATGACATTTGAAATGTCTTTATTCTTTTGAAACTTCTGAGTGTAATGTTTACTGTTAATATTTATTGTTTATTTCACTTTTGTTTACTATCTACTTCCCTTGCTTTGGCAATGTTAACACACGTTTCCCATGCCAATAAAGCCCTTAAATTGAATTGAATTGATAGTAAGGTCGCAATGACACAGAAAGCAGTTCAATGTCGGGGTACAGAGTCGCTCTCTTACCAGGATCGCGGTCCGCTCTGACCAGGGTGAAGGTGGCCGGCTCCACTTCTCTGTCCGGGACTCTGTCATCCAGCCAAGTCTCCCAGCTGTATTGGGATTACAGCTGCCTGCAGCGTTTTCATTATTTAGTCCGTTCGTAGCGGGTATGTACACGATCAACAAGATCAGTCCAAAACCGAAAGATCAGTTCAAAGCAGAATGTTTGCAGAATGTTTGTAAACTAAGTCTACAAATTAAAAACATAAAATAACGCCACACTGCAGGTCACAACAGAGACGCTGCTAGCCGCCATTGTCTTAGTTACGTTCATGGTTACGTCACGTATGACGAAAGCGCGTAAGTGCATGCCCACAGACACCCATAGAGAATGTATTGAAAGCTTTGAAATTTGAAAAAAAATAGATTTTACATGACAGGCTATGAGAGACTTCTGGGCGATTTTCAACTTGACTGAAATCGCCCCAAAAACGGGCGGGGCCATTTGAAGAACGACTTTAGCCTGATTTGATATTTAGTGGCTGGCAGATCAGACGTGAACACTGATAACTGCTGTTGCCGTGATATAATTGATTAGAAAAAAAATCCCTTCCTTTTCCCGTTTGGCAGTGCGTCGCCCATATCGCCCTATTGAACACACCGCCCATGATGCAGAGTAATTGTTAATTTTAAGTTGGGTGAGGTATTCAACACAACCACAGTTATAATAAGAACGAACACAACGGTCACTTCCGGTACAAATGATAAAATGTCAGTTCTGGTACTACGGAATCATGGGAGATTGAGTTTCACAGTCTGTCACTCACTGCCAGACACTTTTAAATCATGAAATAAATAGCTCAATAATTCGCAAAAAAGTTTTTCCATGTGCTTACACGATTGATATTGTTGATTCTCTTTTTACATAATTAATAACGGCGAGCAGCTAGCTAAAAAGGCCCAATGTTCAATGGGGTTGCAACCGGCGGGAACCAAAAAGCTATCGTTTGTTAGCATATACAAGAGACTGTTGGCCAGAATGAATAAATATAACTTCCTGTATACAAGATGAACCAATATACGTAACTGATTGAAATAAATGAGTTTAGAATTATGCGGGCCGAAATACAGAACATACTAGATTATTTGTAATTTCTTGTCCAATAATTTACCTTGCGTTCTCACTGTAAAATAGCTAGCTAGCTTCATCCAAATAAGCAGTTATGTTTATTTGTACTAATAGCACAAACTCAGGGGCGCATCGAGTTTAAAGGGATTCAGAAGGGCGTGACATCAGAGGTATCTGGTGTTATTGCGTTCGATGCGCCATAGGTTTGTGCTATTAGTACAATTGTGCTTGTTTGTACATATAGTACATAGTTAATGAGAGACTGGGTTCGGTAGGGTATAACCAACCCACATCTTCTCGTGCTGTTGCAGGTGACTGGCAGTGGAAAGACACTGGCTTTCGTGATTCCCCATCATAGATATAATAATAAAGCGAGAGGACCAACTAAAGAAAATGCAGGTAAGGTTTGGGTTATTCAGTTATTCAGGTTAGCTACCGTTTGAGTATATGTGTATGGTTGTGATTCACATTGACTTCTGGTATACAGCATGAAACTGTGAGCAGTGGTGTAAAATACTTTAAAGTACTACTTAAGTAGTTTTTTTGGGTATCTGTACTTTACTATTAATATTTTTGACTACATTCTCAAAGAAAATAATGTAATTTTTACTCCATACATTTTCCCTGACACCCAAAAGTACTCGTTACATTTTAAATTCTTAGCAGGACAGGAAAATTGTCCAGTTCACTTATCAAGAGAACATCCCTGGTCATCCCTACTGCCTCTGATCTGGCGGACTCACTAAACACACATGCTTCGTTTGTAAATGATGTTTGAGTGTGCCCCTGGCTATCAGTAAATACAATTTTTTAAATGGAGACATCTGGTTAGCTTAATATAAGGAATTTGAGAGAATTTTTACTTTTGATACTTAAGTATTTTTTAAACCAAATACTTTTAGACTTTTACTCAAGTAGTATTTTACTGGGTGACTTTCACTTTTGCTTGAATCATTTTCTATTAACGTATCTTTACTTTTACTCAAGTATGACCATTGGGTACTTTTTCCACAACTGACTGAGACGTTTCACAGGTTGGTACTCTGATCATCACACCGACCAGAGAGCTGGCCCTGCAGATCAGTGAGGTGATGGGGCAGTTCCTCCAGAAGTTCCATCAGTTCAGGTAGGAGGAGAGCCAGGGGCTTGTCCACAGAGATAAAACCGGAGACATGAACACAGTTCAGCAAGCTCTATTCCAGATCTAAAATGTTAATGGTTCCAAGACTCCTATTGTAATCCTGCTATGACCTGAACTCTTCTTCTTTCAGACAGATTCTGTTGATCGGAGGGAGCAACCCCATCGAGGATGTTGAGAAGTTCAAGGAACAGGGGTAACTATGCTCTTCCTCTGATCATTTCTTTGAAGGTGGGTTTCTCCACCTTTCTGAAGGGCACCATTCCTACTACTTAATAACGTCAGTGCTTGCCATTTATCAGTGTGCCGTTTGTGGTGCTGGAATTCTTAGTAGGTAGTCTATGGTTTTGCGCATATTCTGCAAACAGGCTAGTCCAAGTCATCTGGTTCTCCATCGTTGTTAGGTTTGAAACCAAAATGTGCCCAAATAGCTGATGTTCCGGTTTTTTGTTGTTGCTATGAGAGCCATATTTTTCACCTCACGCCTCCAATCTACTGTAACAATGAAAAAGGCCAGAGGCTACCCATCCACCCCCACCCTATATGCTATAGGATGTACAGGGATTATAGGTACCCCCAGTCCCCACTTTTCACCCCTACCCTCTTCAATGGCCTGAATTGACCTTCAAAGATTCTCTCCTATCCCTGCATATAGCGGATTTGCTGATTGCAGCGCATCAAAAGATAGTTGGAAAGAGGAGATGTATACAGTTTAATAGACTGACTCAGTTAGCAAAACAATACCATATAATTAACACTCCCGCTATGGGTAAAGTATATCTACATTAAAATAAAGTTGCTAAAGCATTTTTATAAAAATAAAACGTTTTTTTGACGGTTACTTTATGTTCATGACGGTCTTCATCCAAAAACCATAAATGTCACAGTTGTCCAATAACTGTCACAGCCCTAACAACAAGTCCACTTTAAGTCTCTCTCTCCAGTCTGAATGTTATTCTGGGGTACCTCCCTATGCAGCGTCGTGCAGGTCTATCTTCAGCCACTCAGACTACGGAGCTGCAGAAGCTGGTGAGAGCTGGTCTCAGAAGCCCTGTACCCATCACAGTCAAGGAGAAAACACCAGCCAGCCTCTGCAACTATTACACAGTGAGTAACACATACACACATGGGGGAAAAAACACATACCATGAACTGATCATCTTTAATCTATTGTCTTAGTACAAAAGCTGAAGACATACGCACATCCAGGTACTTTCCGCAGGTGCTGGAGTTGTAGGCAAATTCATGAAAAACAAAGGAAAACGCAGAACACTGCTGCTCATGCTCCCAGGTGATATTTTTTATAACAACGTTTCGACCCTTATGTCTTCATCAGGCATCCATATCCCAGGTGGGGGTGGAAGGTCGTGTGTATATATAAGGGGCAGTACTTCCTGAAACAAAAGGTTTAAAAAATGTATAACATAGGTTCACAATATTAACATTCAATGTATCAAAATATATGATCATATACAAGGAATGCAAGCAATATTTACAGTAATATACATACAATGTTCAATTAGGATTTTCTTTTTTAAACACACATTTTGGACATAATGAAACTATAAAAATGGTTTCAAGTCAAACTCCTCGTTAAGTCCAAGAGCCTGTGGATCCAGAAAGATTCCTATTGAAGAAGTTTCCTCTCAATGTCCCCTCCCCTGCGTGACATCTTGACCATTTCTATTCCAATGTATCTCAGAGAACTAATAGGATGTCCAGCTTGTACAAAATGAACAGCAACCAGATTTTTTGTCTCACCTGTCCGTATATTGCTGAGGTGCTCACTGATCCGTGTCTTAAGGCTTCTAGGGGTTTTCCCTATGTAAGACAGACCACAAGGACATTTCAACATGTAAACAACATTGGTGGACATGCAGGTAATCAGGCCTTTTGATTTTAAATATATTTGTCCTGTGCGGGGGTGGGTAAATTAGTTGCATTTGTACGTGAAGCTGCATTGAGCACATTGGCCACATTTGTAATTACCCTCCGGAACCTTGTCTAAGAAAGTTTCCCTTTTCTCTGGTGGGTAATCAGATTTAACCACAACGTCTCATGTTTGGGGGTCTTTTAAAGACCATACGTGGGGGATATATAAAAATGGGTTTCAATTGTGGGTCAGTATCAATAATGTACCAGTGCTTCCTGATAATGTCCTTAAATGTCATCCCCAATGGTGAGTATTGGGTAAAGCATGAGGGGACATGTTCTGCTTTTTCTTTAACTTTTGGTTGAAGGCTTTCCAGCTGTATTAGTCCTTCAAAATGATCATTGGCATGTTTTACCCAATTGTCTTTGTACCCACTTAAACGTCTGTGGTCTGTTTCTTATAAGAAGCATCAGAGCTGCATATTCTTCTGATGCGACTGAATTGACTTATAAGGATACTTTTAATAAGTGGACGTGGATGAAAGCTGTCACCTCTAAGAAGGGTATTCCTGTCTGTAGATTTCTTATAGAGATCTGTAGAGAGGGAGGTTTTGTCCTTAACCATCACATCAAGAAAACAAATTTTGATAGGTCATAGTTAATGGTGAAATGAAGGTGTTCATTCATAGTTTAGATAAGCATGGAATTCCTAAATTCTTCCTGGGTCCCTTAGGAAAATTAGGAGAATATTGGAGAGAAAAGGGTTAAGGTCTGAATTCAGCACCACCTGTTTTCCTAGACATTCCTAGATATCAGGGGCGGTGTGTTCAATAGGGCGATATGGGTGACGCACTGCCAAACGGGAAAAGGAAGGGATTTTTTTTCTAATCAATTATATCACGGCAACAGTAGTTATCAGTGTTGTAATGTCCAATCAGGCTAAAGTCGTGCTTCAAATGGCTCCCCCCCCTTTTGGGGCGATTTCAGTCAGGTTGAAAATCGCCCAGAAGTCTGTCATAGACTCCCATGTAAAATCTATTTTTTTCAAATTTCAGAGCTTTCAATACAATCTCTATGGGTGTCTGAGGGCTTGCACTTACATCATACGTAACGTAACCATGAACGTAACTAAGAAAAGAGCGGATTGTGTCTTTGAAAGAAGTTCCTTTTTGTCGGCGAACAAATGAAGATAAATTGGCAATGAAACAATTAGGACCTCCCAGACCAAATTTAATAATTCAACAGGTTTCTACTAAAGGCGGAAAGTCCTACACCCGAGGATTTTCCAAAAATTGGTACGAACGAAAAAATAACATTGCCACTCAACTGGATGAGGGATACAGGCTAGCTGTCCGCCGCCACAACGATGAGGTTAGTGTTGATAATCACAAGTTTACTGGAGAACTGAGACCAAGTAGAGACTTTGGACAGGGTGGATATGGTATAATAAAGGCAGTTTATTCAGAGGTAAAGATATCTGGAATCGCGTGCACGGACCCGTTCGTCAAACTCTTAGGGAGCTATACATTAAGCCCCATTACTTACCATATCAGATAAGAGAAATTGCTGCAGCTACATATATTTTACATCCTGGCCCTACATAGTTCACTATTTGCATCACTTACCAAAATATTACATGTGGTCATATATGCTTGGAAAGTGGAGATGCCATAGAACGTCAAAAAAGTAAACATTGCTGGAGACACATTGCCGTTTTGGAGAAGACATCGCGTTTGCTAGCGAAGAGATTTGTTGTGGCAAATGAACTTGGGCTGGGAATTGCCAGGAACCTCACGATAAGATATATGCATTGCGAGTCTCATGATTCTATACGTATTGCGATTCGATACTGTGATTTTATTGCGCACCATATGTCTGTTGCAGAGGGATCAGAAAGCCATGAGAACGAGTTTTGATCAGTCATGGAAATAAAAGTGCTGAAAACAAATTGGCTCCCAATGTGAAAAGATTGAGAACAAGCTATGAAGGAACAATAATGGTGTTTTGGTGCAGGTACAGCCAACTAGCGCTAAAATATTGCGATATTGTCAATACAGTATATCGTAAAGTATCACTATGTAACTCGATTTCTTTCACCCCAATCCCTCAAATTAACGGTAAATAACTGAATTGTTTGCCCCACATTTAGCTAAGATGATTAGCTAGCCAGCTAAAATGTTTTATTTAGTTAGCAGTCGCATCTACAATAGTTTACTGTCAATAACATGTCTCCAAAAATGACGTGGTGTCTCCAATTGTGTTGACATTTTACAATTGCGATGCGCATCCATGAGTATCCACTTTCTGTAGCTCAGCTGGTAGAGCACGGCGCTTGTAACGCCAAGGTAGTGGGTTCGATCCCCGGGACCACCCATACACAAAAATCTATGCACGCATGACTGTAAGTCGCTTTGGATAAAAGCGTCTGCTAAATGGCATATTATTATTATTATTATTATTATTATTATTATTATTATTATCTGAAGAGAGCCCCGAAACATTGTGTGCAGACATTTTATGCAATAAATGAAGTAGGTTGAATCCAGTAGTTCTGATCTTCTGATTGGTCCTGATGAGTTGGGCGAGGTCCCCTCCAGGCTACTGTCATTGGCTCTGAGTCGGGTTCTCTGTCTTCAAATGTTCAGCCTAAGAGAGGGGATTTTTGTGTGTGTGTGTGTGTGTGTTTAACAGTGATGATGTGTGTGTGTGTGTGTGTTTAACAGTGATGATGTGTGTTTGTGTGTGTGTGTGTGTGTGTGTGTCCTCAGAGCAAGAACTCGTGAGTTGGAAGAACTGAGAGGCCTATGGCGTGGGTGTTGTCCTTGGCCACCTGCTGACAAGGCTGACAAGATAGGACCCTTTTGTCCATTGTTATTGGATAGGAACAGAACTTATAACCAGCTCCTGACCTAAATAGATCTTAGCACAACATTTTACTCAACATATCATATTCCATATTCACTATAACAAATATATTTACTACGACATTAGCAAGAACCGCCACATCCTCAGCCGGCTAATCCAGTGTGTGAAGTTTTGCGGAGTGTTTGAGTTAGCTTTGCGAGGCAAAGATGAAACTGAGGGCTCCACCAACCCTGGTAAGCCAACACTTTTGAGATCAGTCAATAAATGCTTCTGGTATTGACTTATATGCTGCCCCTGTCTTCATGTTGTTGCTGGACATATCTTTTTTAAAATGTGTGTAGGTCACCTAAATCATCAGAAAAATTGCCCCCCCTGAGAATTTTTTCAGGAGCCGCCACTGCTAGATATACAGTTGAAGTCGGATGTTTACATACACCTTAGCCAAATACATTTAAACTCAGTTTTACACAATTCCTGACACTTAAACCTAGTAAGAAGTTAGGATCACCACTTTATTTTAAGAATGTGAAATGTCAGAATAATACACATTCCCAGTGGGTCAGAAATGTACATACACTCAATTAGTATTTGGTAGCATTGCCTTTAAATTGTTTAACTTGGGTCAAACATTTCGGGTAGCCTTCCACAAGCTTCCCACAATAAGTTGGGTGAATTTTGGCCCATTACTCCTGACAGAGCTGGTTTAACTGAGTCAGGTTTGTAGGCCTCCTTGCTCACACACGCTTTTCAGTTCTGCCCACACATTTTCTATAGGATTGAGGTCAGGGCTTTGTGATGGCCACTCCAATACCTTGACATTGTTGTCCTAAAGCCATTTTGCCACAACTTTGGAAGTATGCTTGGGGTCATTGTCCATTTGGAAGACCCATTTGCGACCAAGCTTTAACTTCCTGACTGATGTCTTGAAATGTTGCTTCAATATATCCACATAATCTTCCTTCCTCATGATGCCACCTATTTTGTGAAGTGCACCAGTCCCTCCTGCAGCAAATCACCCCCACAGCATGATGCTGCCACCCTGTGCTTCACGGTTGGGATGGTGTTCTTCGGCTTGCAAACACCCCCTTTTTCCTCCAAACATAACAATAGTCATTATGGCCAAACAGTTCTATTTTTGTTTCATCAGACCAGAGGACATTTCTCTAACAAGTACGATCTTGTAATGGTAATGGTTAAAAGCCTAGGTAAAAGACTTGCTGGCACGAAAATAGGCATGAATGATCAGTTCCCGAGGGAGGTTGCAGAACGGCGCAAAGTTCTGTACCCAATCTTCAAGGAAAATAGATTAAAAGGGAAGCGTGTTGCTCTTGTTGTCGATAAACTGTATATTGACAACCAAATGTTCCGCGACACAAAGACTACTCCATAGCTATTCTGAAAGTTCTAATAGAGGAGTAGAATAATAGAACACCCAATACTAGCCCTGGTAGGGATTGTAATAATAAAGCACATTTATAGTAGGTATAGTATTTTATAAAGGGATAAGACGGTATTACAAGAAAAGATAACAAGCAAAATAATACATCTTCAAATACAACTAAATTAGAACACAAGTACTCAATCAACATAGTGGAGATAAACATAGCAGACAGAAGGCACAGTATGTGGATGAATTGTGATGGAAGGTGTGGTGTGCGTTTTTGTGTTTGAATAAGTGTGGCGTTAAATGAGTGAGAAAGGAAATGGTTGCATATCGCAGAACCAACGTGTGTCTGCGAGCAGGGGTTGTGAAAGGGAGCTTTCAATTTTGTGCAGATGAGGGATATACATTTTAAAATATAGTATACATCTAATATTTTTTTTAAATTGTCCTATCATGATGGAACGATCCCCAACCCTATATCCTAGACACCCACCTGAGCGACCCATACACCAAAGAGAATCTGTTTTATGGACCTGCTGTGAGTTGCCTATATGCAGCCAAAACAGAGAAAAATAAATGCGGTCAGAGACCTACTTGAGCAGCACCGCCCCCTCAAGATTCTGAGCCTGCCTGGCAGGGTTGGTCCTACAAAGCCAGAGCCCCCTGATGGGAGAGCATAATATACAAGGAAATTCTCAAAGCTGCTAATGAGAACCTTGACGACCTTGTACCTAGCCAGTGGGGATTCCGGTGGGGTACCCCCACCCAGGTAGTGGCAGTGCTGGCAACACTGGCTGCAGTAACCCATGGGGAGGGGGTCACACTCGAACAATCAGAGAGGAGACTTATCATTGTGGCCCAGGTGGCACAAAATAATCAAAGGTCTGACTGCATGGAGATGCTTGGCAAAAATGATTGTTTATGCTGAGGTGAATGTCATCCTCCCGTCATTGGTCAGATCTGAACTTTGTTGCACTGGCCCGTGGCTTCGCCCTCCTCCGCATGCCCAGGATGCCTGAGCTGAAAGGGAAGAACTTCCCAGACTTAAAAAAAAACGACCATAGACACAGACAACATCCGCTACAAGGACAAGCAGCGGGAGAAGCTGAGGCAGAAGCTGCTGATTGAGCTGAAGGAAAGGAGAGGAGCCGCTGCTCCCAGGAAACAACGATAAGAACAAAGCCTGGTCCAAACAGAAGAACAGGAAGGACCGCAGGAGGACTGCTGCCAAGAGGAACCGGGATGAGGTATTTATTTACAGTTGAGCTACACTGTCTATGATTGTATCCCTTGCGTTCAACTGTCAAATCATGCTAGTTAATTCCGTTTTCAGTTATTTATAACATTATGCTTCTAGGACATTTTTTACATTGGAACAGAAAATATGCAGAAAAAATAAGCAGATCAGATGACTTTGTTCTCTTCAGGGCTCGGATATGGACGATGAGTACATGAAGGAGCTGTTGTAAGACACTCGTCTTCTGAATAGGCTGAAGGGACAGATCAGCAAGGAGGACTTTGAGAAACAGGTGACAGGACAGACTCCAGCAGGACCAACACAGCTCAGCAGGACACATGAAACACACCTGTCATGAGACATAACACTTGTCAGTGTTTTCCCTGCCACTATGTCAGCAGGGTGGGTCTTCCCACCTTGCTCTGTTGATCCTGAGAACATGGCCGGTTTGACATGAACATTTTTATACCAGAGGCCCTGGATGGTGTTTTAGGGGGGGCTTTGTACACCACCTAGAGAACAACCACAGGGGGGGGGAAACACGGCCGGTTACACATGGAGCAGGACCAGTCATGGAACTTGGCACATACTTTAAAAATAGAGCCATCTGTTTTGCATCTATTCTTCTGTTAGGACCCAGAGAAATACATTGCCTTTCAGAACAGTTTTATGTACACAGTGTAAAATTATGTGCATAGACATTTTGTAACTAACAATCTATAGAGATCCAAACTGATACGCCAGTCTCCCATTGAGTGTTTTTTTATTGAGATTTTTTGTTTTAAGGCACTTCTATATAAAGTTTGATAAGTTCATCGCTGATGGTGGAGGGGGTGAGGACCCCCAGGTCTGTGAAGAGGTACGTGGGAGGTAGGGAGGGGTGTAGTTGATCATGGAGTGTTCCTCTGACATGTTAGAAACAGTCTTCAGGGTGTTGGCTTTGTACTGGGGAGAAGAAAGACTGGTTAGACACCAGAGAGAAAATACAGAAACAGTTGTGATAGTTTCTCAACTTTGATTTTGTTCTGACATTATCAGTCAGTTTGCTCAAGTCACACGTTAATGTGAATCAGCCCATGGCACAACATATCTTATAATCCATCCCTGCTCTGAAGTGGTGGCAGGCTCTGAATGGTTCATTCTCGCCTTAAATCTGTCCGAGACGTCCTTCTGGTTAAGAGGGTAGAGACGGATGAACTTGAAGCTCTCCGCTACCACGTAGAATGGCTTGTTGTGGGCTTTAGAACACACTGCCGTCGGATAGGTTCCAATCTGCACAGACAGCGCCATCAACACTGTCATTAGCACACTGCAATATAGGTTTGACATTATGTTTGCAATCAACATATCCATGACTTAGCCTACCTACCTGAATGCCTACAAAAATGCATTTGTAATTTATTTTCAAAGACATGTATATTCCATTTCAAATAAGCAACATTTGGAAGTAGTGAATAAAATAAGTATGAGGAATAACAATACTGTTCTTGCTGACAAGCACATCAGTTACCCTATAATATGATAGCCCATCATAAGGAATAGGAATGGTTCTCATTGACGGTTCCACTGACTTACGTCAGTTAATATGAAATAAATAAAAACAGAAAATCTCCTGAAGAGAACATTGCATAGCCTAAATCTACGTCGGGCTACACCCGGCCCAAATTATGTCTTCATTTTTTCCCCCACTCCACTCAACTAGAATAAAACGTATAGACTTTTGGGTTCATAATCTCTTTCTCCATGTGCCATCTCTAACCAAATTTGTGCCTGTCCAGTTATTAGGTAATAATTTAACATGACTGAACAAGCTTGTTTGTTATCAAACAAATAGGCTAGTTAGCAGTCCGCGAGTAGCCTGGTTTTGAAACGGCCTGGGACATGGTTAATTTATCAAATGATTCCTGCGAATTCTCGATAGAAAAAAACAGCTTTTGAACAGTTTGGGCTAGATACAAGGTTTTCAGTAAAGTATTGGTGAAACCATGACACGAAGCTGTGCTCAGTTTGTCTATGGCATACTTCCTAGCTTGTTAGTGATGCACTGTTATGCAAACTCAAATCAGATGTACATCCTGCAATTTCTAAATTATCTGACCATCAAAAGGTTAGAGGCTGGACCAAAACATTCACGGCTGCATTCCCGGAAGCCCAGGCCTAATGATGCCTATGCCAATTATGTATACACCACCATACTGTCTATTTCAAATATTCTCTCATTGTTTGAGACAGGTGGGTGTCCACCCCAAAGTGCTCCATGTCATGATGACACTGTCTCGATCATTGAGAGAAGATTTGAAATAGACAAGATGGCGGCATACACATGGCGCCAAACAAATTATTGAATTTAATAACGGAGCATTTTCTAGATTCGAACGAACCCACTACAACTAGATATGGACGTTTAGAAGACATTTGTTGTTTTCCAAGTCGGGAATTATCGTCAAGTTAAGTTTGGTCGAAAATTCTCTGTGCTACGCTAAACAGTACCTAACCTGTTACGGCTAATGGAGAATCACATTAGCCAGTTACAAACTGCTAGCTAAGGCTGTATACCAATTGTGTATTACAGCCTGATTAAATCAGACAACGTCAGTGACAGCAGTGGGAAGCAAATGGAAGTACAGTGCATTCGGAAAGTATTCAGACCCCTTGACTTTTTCCACATTTTGCTACATTACGTCCTTATTCTAAAATGTATTAAATAATTGTTTTGCTCATCAATCTACACACACACAACACCCCATAATGACAGTTGTTGGTAATTAAAAATAAATAAAGAGATGCCTTATTTACATAAGTATTCAGACCCTTTGCTATGAGACTCGAAGTTCAGCTCCGGTGCGTTCTGTTTCCATTGATCATCCATGACATGTTTCTACAACTTGATTGGAGTCCACCTGTGGTAAATTCAATTGATTGGACAGGATTTGGAAAGACACACATCGTCTATATAAAAAGGTCCCACAGTTAAGTGCATGTCAGAACAGAAACCAAGCCATGAGGTCGAAGGAAATATCCGTAGCGCTCCGAGACAGGATTGTGACGAGGCACAGATCTGGGGAAGGGTACCGAAATATTTCTGCAGCATTGAAGGTCCTCAAGAACACAGTGGCCTCCATCATCATTCTTAAATGGAAGAAGTTTGGAACCACCAAGTCTTTCTAGAGCTGGCCGCCTGGCCAAACAACTGAGCAATCGGGGGAGAAGGGCCTTGGTCAGGGAGGTGACCAAGAACCCGATGGTCACTCTGGCAGAGCTCCAGAGTTCCTCTGTGGAGATGGGAAAACCTTCCAGAAGGACAACCATCTCTGCAGCACTTTATGGTTGAGTGGCCAGACAGAAGCCACTCCTTAGTAAAAGGCACATGACAGGCCGCTTGGAGTTTGCCAAATGGCACCTAAAGGACTCTGACCATGAGAAACAAGATTTGCTGGTCTGATGCAACCACGATTGAACTCTTTAGCCTGAATGCCAAGCGTCATGTCTGGAGGAAACCTGGCACCATCCCTACGGTGAAGCATGGTGGTGGCAGCATCATACGGTGTGGATGTTTTTCAGCGGCAGGGACTGGGAGACTAGTTAGGATCGAGGGAAAGAACAGAGCAAAATACAGAGTGATCCTTGATGAAAACGTGCTCCAGACCTCAGACTGGGGGTGACGCTTCACCTTCCAAAAGGACAACGACCCTAAGCACACAGCCAAGACAACGCAGGAGTTGCTTCGGGACAAGTCTCTGAATGTCCATGAGTGGCCCAGCCAGAGCCTGGACTTGAACCCGATCGAACATCTCTGGAGAGACCTGAAAAAAGCTGTGCAACGACGCTCCCCATCTGCAGAGAATGTGAGAAACTCCCCAAACACGTTTGCCAAGTTTGTAGCATCATACCCAAGAAGACTTGAGGCTGTAATCGCTGCCAAACGTGCTTTAACAAAGTCATGAGTAAAGGGTCTGAATACCTATGTAAATGTGATTTCAGTTTCTTTTTTTTTGCAAAAATGTCAAAAAATCTATTTTTGCTTTGACATTATGTGGTATGGTGTGTAGATTGACGAGGAAAAAAAAATCAATTTTAGAATAAGGCTGTAACATAACAAAATGTGGAAAAAGTGAAAGGGTCTGAATACTTTCCGAATGCATTGTACATTGTACTCAACACATTGCCATCAATAAAATGCAATTGTGTTAGTTGTCTGTAGCTTATGCCTGCCCATACCCCCACCATGGGGCACTATATTCACAACATTTACATCAGCAAACCGCTCACCCACACGACCCCATACACGAGGTCTGCAGTTGAGGCCGGTTGGACGTACTGCCAAATTCTCTAAAACGACGTTGGAATGCGGCTTATGGTAGAGAAATGAACAATCTATTATCTGGCAACAGCGCTGGTGGACATTCCTGCAGTCAGCATGCCAATTGCATGCTCCCTCAAAACTTGAGACATCTGTGGCATTGTATTGTGTGACAAAACTGCACATTTGAGTAGGCTTTTATTGTCCCCAGCACATGGTGCACCTGTGTAATGATCATGCTGTTTAATCAGCTTCTTGATATGCCACACCTGTCAGGATTATCTTGGCAAAGGAAAAATGCTAACTAACAGGGATGTAAACAAATTTGTGCACAAATTTGCATATGGAACATTTCTGGGAACTTTAATTTCAGCTCATGAAATATGGGACAAACACTTGACATGTTGCGTTTTATATTTTTGTTCAGTATATAAAACTGTAGCTGACATGGGCTAGTTGATCTGGAAATGTATAATTATAAATAGCTCTAACGTATGCAATGACTAACATGACAAGAGGAACTGATGATGCACCACCGAATTTCTAAATTGCACCTTCTGCATTCTACCATTACAACTTTCAAGAGTAAGTTTAAAGCAGGACAGAGCGCGTACATCAACATCATGAGCCCCAGGGGGCAGGGAGGTGGATAAGGCTGTTCGCACCATTTCCCTGTTCATGTGACCTGGGAGCAGGATCTTTGGTAGGAAGGCAGGATTAGGCCGCAGAGTAACGCTCGCCTTACCCGGGCCTAGACGATAACACTCATCACTAACAGACAAAGCATGGAGCTCGCCAACCCTCTTGGTAGAGGCGAATGCCACCAGAAACGCTGTCTTGAGCGATGTTTCAAGTTTATAGCGTCTAACGGTTTGAAGGGAGGTCTGAATAATCCACCAAGAACCAGATCCAAATCGGGAATTGAGGGGGCTCTTGAGGGGCGTAATCGACAGACTCCCTTAAGGAACCTTGCCATGAGTGGATGGCTGCCAAGCGGACCATCCTGCGCTTCATCATAACATGCTAAAATGGCTTCTGCGTACATCATACTTTAAGGATGGCCCAGACAGGATCGACCAAAGACCTCAAGAACTCCACTCAAATTCCACTTACAATCCCCAAAAGGTATGGATGTGAGGAGCCAAACTACTGACACAGTAACCAACAGTGTGAGGAGAGGTCCTGAGAACAGACTGGCCAGCTCTCGCGAGATTAGTGAGGCGAGCGCCTTGAATCTCACTCTGGTAACAGCTGCAGCTCCAGCCAGTAAGGGAGTATGCTAGCTAGGATGTGAAGCCTGGACGTTAAGGTGCGACTCGGCGATCACCCGTCCTACTTCTGGAGAGCAACTGTGTTTAGCTAGAGCTAGAACACAGAGTCTCCCCTAGCCTGGGTAGGCGCGGTACCCAAACTCAATCTCCAGAGAGAAGAGACTAGGGTCCAGCTGAAGCTAACAAGCAACAGGTAACGCAATTAGCCGGGAGGCTAACAGGCGGACAGACAAGACAACTAAGCCTCGCGCCGTGAACAGGTTGGCCCAACCCGTTCACCCTACTTCATAGCACGGTGTCGACCTGTAAGAAAAAAACTTAACAGACGACAAAACACTGCAGCGCACTCCTGGGAGGAGCAAGCTTCGCCCAGAATGGAGTATACTCTACACACTCAACGAAAAACTCACCTACAGAGTCTTCTTCCACTTCTCACTCACCTGCTTAGCCGACGGAAGAAAAGAGGTAGGTATTTATAGGGGGTGGGAGCACGCGCATCACACGGAATTACTCTGATATTAATATCTCGACTCATCCTACCGCCAGGCGAAAGGATATCCCATTGAGTGACTAGCATAATCCCTAAAGCGAAATAGAATCCCATAATGACAAAGTGTTTGCAAATGTATTGGAAATTAAATGCATAAATATCTCATTTACATAAGTATTCACACCCCTAAGTCAATACATGTTAGAATCACAATTGGCAGCGATTACAGCTGTAAGTCTTTCTGGGTAAATCTCTAAGAGCTTTGCACACCTGGATTGTACAATATTTGCCCCAAACAATGCTTTGTATTCAGGACATAAAGTTAATTTCTTTGCCACATTTTTTTTGCAGATTTACTTTAGTGCCTTATTGCAAACAGGATGCATGTTTTATAATATTTTTATTCTGTACAGGCTTTCTTCTTTTCACTTTGTAATTTAGGTTAGTATTGTGGAGTAACTACAATGGTGTTGATCCATCCTCAGTTTTCTCCTATCACAGCCATTAAACTCTGTAACTGTTTTAAAATCACCACTGGCCTCATGGTGAAATCCCTGAGCGGTTTCCTTCCTCTCCGGCATCTGAGTTTGGAAAGACACCTGTATATTTGTAGTGGAAAAATGTTTACTCCTGAACTTATTTAGGCTTGCCATAACAAAGGGGTTGAATGCTTATTGACTCAAGACATTTCAACTTTTCATTTTAAATTAATTTGTAAAATAAAAATAAAAAAACATTATTCCACTTTGACATTATGGGGTATTGTGTGTAGGCCAGTGACATAAAATCTCAATTTAATCCATTTTAAATGCAGGCTGTAACACAACAAAATGCAGAAAAGGTCAAGGGATGTGAATACTTTCTGAAGGCTTTTTTTTTTTGAAGGGGGGGCGGCCTGGGCAGTGTTAATGCTATCCGGGATTCCTTGGGACGTCCATACCCTAAACCTTAACCTTAAACCCTACTCTTACCTTAATCATAGACTGTCAAAAAAATATGGATGAAAACTTGATCAAATACAACTGGGGAAGAAGAAGAAGGTGGAGAAGAAGAAGGAGAAGAAAAGCTTTGGTTATGAAGAATCAGAGTGAACCAAATCAACAATCACTGCTATAGCTTCAACTGAACAAGGTCAATCTCAATTGTACCAGCCACCAAGGGCAGTACCAGTTGTTTCATATCCACAGCCAGTTTCTGGACAGACACAGAATTGGAGAGGAAGAGGACGAGAAGGCTTAGAAGAAGGAGGAAGGTTTCAGCCACACTTCCAGCAACTTTCAGAAGCGTGTTATAATTGTGGACAGGTTGGTCACTTTACCTGTGAGTGCAATGCGCCAGGAGGAAACAACAGAGGAAATTTCTGAGGAAGATAAAGGAGCAAGTGAAGATCACCTGTCCTCCAGGTGAACCCTTAAAGGAGCAAGGATTCTAGAGTGCCTAGAAGATCCGAAGGGGGTGTCAGCTGATAGCACCGATTTAGGGAGAGGAAGAAAAATATCCAACAATTGAAGTGAAAATAAAAAGGACTATGAGAAGTGATGGTGAATAGAGGAAAAGCTTTTATCTGTGTTGAGCCTAAAGAGATTAAACATCTCACTATGTAAAATTAACTAATTAGGATAGGATTTGAGGGAGTAAAACAGTTGATTACTCTTAAGGAACCAATTGAGCTCTGCTATAAAAAAATCAAAGAGAAATTAAAATACACATACTGGTATTAGAACATATACCTATTGCATTGTTGGGAAGAGATGCATTGTGTAAATTGAACTGTACAATAAGATGTACACTAGACGGCTGTCTGGTAGAAGATTTTAAAAGAGTAGGGTTTTTGGGAATCTATTGGACTGCCTATTAGACAATCTGTCTGAAGAATAAAGTTAAAAGGGGTGATTTATTCTGGGTTACATTCCTACACCAAGAGATTTCAAACTAGGCTAAAAGATGTTTAGTCGTTTGCCAAGTCTGTGTGTAAAGAAGTCAGAAGCAGGTGGGGACTTCCCGATCACATATTCTAAAAATTGGTGGTAAAAGGATTTTGTGAATAAATCAGTGGAAGAGGGTTATGAGTGATTGTTCACTTATTTTGCGTAATGTTACAGAGAAAGATCAGGGAGAATATATGTGTACTTATCTAGTGCAAGCATTAACATTTGTTCCGGTTAAGAATTATTGGTTAAAAGGCTATGTAATTCGTAAAGTGACGCTTATAATGGAAGAGTTGAAGTCTGTTAAAGCTTCCACAGTCACCGAAGGAGTTCAGGAGAAGTATATTACAGTAGCCACTCCAACAGTAAATAATACACAGAGGATATCGGTAGCTTTCCCACTAGAAGTAGTTAAGGGTGTTAATACATCAACTAAATCAACTACTTTAAGGGTAACTTTGAAAGGGATTAATGGTACGACGGCGATAACAAATGTAGGAAGTATGACACAGACACCAACAACAACTTTTCTGAAATTAAAGGATGTAGCAAGAGTGACTCAGGAGTTTATGGTACGGATGGAGAGTGCTGTCAATGGTAGTAAGGATAGGGGTAAAATAGGAGAGCAGATGGTGGTAGAGAAGAATATAGATTCATCTAAAATAGTGCAAGATACTATCATGGAGGTACAGGATGAGTTCTTTGATTTCAACATAACATCAGAAGATACATCTGATCAATACCGCTCGTTAGGGAAAAGAGAAACTAAATGGAAGGCATATGGATTTGATTCTTCTGTTTTGAAGATTAAAGATGAATGGGCAGGTAGGAATCTTTGGTTCCAACAGTTAACTCATTCTGTAAGATCAGTGAGGAATCTTGAGGGTCCATGTCTGTTGAGAATTCCAGCACCAGGCACGTGGGGTTCCATTTTAGAGACGGTCGCTCAACCTCTATCAAGTACGTGTCAATCTTTTGCTTTCATGGCTGTTGTATCAGCAACAATCATTAACAGATAAAATAATGTCGTTGTCAAAACATTTGTTTAAGCCTAGGTTTAGGTGTTCTTGGTTAAATGAATTACCCTATGTGAATTTGTTAGATGGGAAGGAAAATCAGTTAACAGCAAACCCTGAAGCATTGGAGGTGAAACCAGTGAGGGCTAAAAGTTGTTTTGGTTCTAATAAAACATATGATGGAAAGGGTATGTTCATGGGAATATCAGATTGTGATGATTATATGATGACTTTGGGTAAGCATGAACATAAGGTTAGAGATGAGAAATATAATGTTACTTTTTATGTTCCCGTTAGTAAGAACAGCAGGACTTTGATGGTGGAAGATCAGATTTTGCCTGGCAATGTGACTATTGTGAATTTTAGAGATATTTGGTGGGTTTGTGGTGATAAAGCATACAGTGGGGAAAAAAAGTATTTAGTCAGCCACCAATAGTGCAAGTTCTCCCACTTAAAAAGATGAGAGAGGCCTGTAATTTTCATCATAGGTACACGTCAACTATGACAGACAAAATGAGGGAAAAAAATCCAGAAAATCACATTGTAGGATTTTTAATGAATTTATTTGCAAATTATGGTGGAAAATAAGTATTTGGTCAATAACAAAAGTTTCTCAATACTTTGTTATATACCCTTTGTTGGCAATGACACAGGTCAAACGTTTTCTGTAAGTCTTCACAAGGTTTTCACACACTGTTGCTGGTATTTTGGCCCATTCCTCCATGCAGATCTCCTCTAGAGCAGTGATGTTTTGGGGCTGTCGCTGGGCAACACAGACTTTCAACTCCCTCCAAAGATTTTCTATGGGTCTGGAGATCTGGAGACTGGCTAGGCCACTCCAGGACCTTGAAATGCTTCTTACGAAGCCACTCCTTCGTTGCCCGGGCGGTGTGTTTGGGATCATTGTCTTGCTGAAAGACCCAGCCACGTTTCATCTTCAATGCCCTTGCTGATGGAAGGAGGTTTTCCCTCAAAATCTCACGATACATGGCTCCATTCATTCTTTCCTTTACACGGATCAGTCGTCCTGGTCCCTTTGCAGAAAAACAGCCCCAAAGCATGATGTTTCCACCCCCATGCTTCACAGTAGGTATGGTGTTATTTGGATGCAACTCAGCATTCTTTGTCCTCCAAACACGACGAGTTGAGTTTTTACCAAAAAGTTATATTTTGGTTTCATCTGACCATATGACATTCTCCCAATCCTCTTCTGGATCATCCAAATGCACTCTAGCAAACTTCAGACGGGCCTGGACATGTACTGGCTTAAGCAGGGGGACACGTCTGGCACTGCAGGATTTGAGTCCCTGGCGGCGTAGTGTGTTACTGATGGTAGGCTTTGTTACTTTGGTCCCAGCTCTCTGCAGGTCATTCACTAGGTCCCCCCGTGTGGTTCTGGGATTTTTGCTCACCGTTCTTGTGATCATTTTGACCCCACGGGGTGAGATCTTGCATGGAGCCCCAGATCGAGGGAGATTATCAGTGGTCTTGTATGTCTTCCATTTCCTAATAATTGCTCCCAAAGTTGATTTCTTCAAACCAAGCTGCTTACCTATTGCAGATTCAGTCTTACCAGCCTGGTGCAGGTCTACAATTTTGTTTCTGGTGTCCTTTGACAGCTCTTTGGTCTTGGCCATAGTGGAGTTTGGAGTGTGACTGTTTGAGGTTGTGGACAGGTGTCTTTTATACTGATAACAAGTTCAAACAGGTGCCATTAATACAGGTAACGAGTGGAGGACAGAGGAGCCTCTTAAAGAATAAGTTACAGGTCTGTGAGAGCCAGAAATCTTGCTTGTTTGTAGGTGACCAAATACTTATTTTCCACCATAATTTGCAAATAAATTCATTAAAAATCCTACAATGTGATTTTCTGGATTTTTTTCCCTCAATTTGTCTGTCATATTTGACGTGTACATATGATGAAAATTACAGGCCTCTCTCATCTTTTTAAGTGGAAGAACTTGCACAATTGGTGGCTGACTAAATACTTGTTTTCCCCACTGTATATATTCTTACCCTATGGATGGACAGGATGTTGTTACATGTCAACGTTGAAGCTTCCATATGAGGTTTTTACCATTAAAAGAGGGGTCGCACCGGACACAGATAAATCTGAATCTAGGTTTGGAAATAGGGTGAAAAGAGACATGGCGACATTTAATAGTATTGAAGCCTACCATTGGAGGATAAGTCTAGGAGAGAAGTTGGGACTGGGACTTTTTCCATGGTATGGTGTAAAATTTGGGAAGATCATATTGATAATATTACCTATACCTTGAAGGGTTTGGCAAATGAAACGATAAGAGGGTTTAATCTTCTGTCAAATATGTTTTTCTTTTGTACTTTGTTACTGACCTTTGAGAAGGATATGATATTGAGATGGGTTGGAGTTGTGATGCCTGGAGACAACACTAAGATGCCGTTGTTGACTGTTCCTGATCTGGATGAAGAGGGACAAGTGGGACTGGATGGAGTATTGATGGATAAATATCCTTTTTGATTATTAGATCATTTAAAAAATGTTTTTCAATATTAGTGTGATTTTAGTATGATGTTATGAATCAAAGGGGGGAAATAGGATAATGTGATTCATACATCATTTATATATCATTTTTTTATATTCTTAGTTGATATTGATGTTTTAATTTGAAAGTGTTGTTTTGCAAAAGATACTGTTTGGTCTTTTCTTTTCTTCCAGAAGCATTTGGGGGAATATGTAGAGATTGAAATACTCAAACAAGGACAATATGAAGGGACAATATGAAAGGAGAATGACTGGAGGAGATGGAACAAGGAAGGTGTGGAAAGGTTCCGATTCCATCATCAACGATGCATTGGATCGACACTGCTGAGGAGATGAAGTGTAGTGGACTACATTCCAGTGTCTGCAATGAAATATAGACATATTTGCATGTGTAATACATAATTTGTGTCATATTCTTAGGTATTAATTTTTGTAGAATGATATTTGATGTTATTGAATACATGTGGGGATCTTAGATGTTTTTGTTTATTTCGTGAATGCTTAGGGACATGGAGTCTAGGCAGGGATAGAGATCCACTGTAGGGTCCGATGGGTTGACCAGCCTTAGTGTGGATATTTTTTGGATAGTGTTTTGTTTGCAGGGGCTTTCATGTGTATTTAATTGCATCATAGTTTCAAATGCATTGATAAAGATTTATGAATTGATCTGGAGTACCTAGGTGGTTGCCTGGGGCAGAGGGGCCGTGAGAGAATTTTACTGTCTTGATTGATGGATGGATATTTAAACGACGAAGGCTGCCAGACAGGGTTTTCACTCTCACACTCCATAAAGATTTGTTCATATTTCATAGTAATGTATTCACACTTCATAAAGATTTGTTCATATTTCATAGTAATGTATTCACACTTCATAAAGATTTGTTCATATTTCATAGTAAATGTATTCACACTTCATAAAGATTTGTTCATATTTCATAGAAAGGTATTTACACTCCAGAGGGAAATGGTTTTGGTTTATTGGTAAAGATACTCAATAAGATAAATTGTTACTTGTCATAATCCTATTCTTTTTGTTTTCGAGACTTTTAGTTAGTCTCGAAGGGGGGAATATGTAGTGTATTAAGATTATGACTTTGTTAATGTTTTCAGTGGAACCTGAGGGGATGTTTATTTAGTGTCAAAGGGAATGGTTTTGAGGGTGACGCCCAAGGGAAGACAGGGGATTGGACAGTAGAGGGAGCCACCCATATTTTGGGGAAGATTATATATACTGGGTAAAAACGAAAAAGAGGTTAGAGCGGCCATTGCAATCTGGGACGCCACTCTCCGGGTGGTCATGACATCCGTAAACTTATGCTGGAATCTTGTGATATGAATAAAACTTATGATCAAAGGTTCAGTATGAGCGGACTCCTTTGTTTATCAGCAATAACTAGCAACATTGACTCGACACTACACTGCCCTGCCCTGGTCAAATTAAATAATAGACAAAGCGTTTCCCTCAAAATATAGGCAGTACATTCAGCCTTTGTTTTTAGTCGGTTCATTAAGTTGCACGGAAATTCGAATCACTGATACATTTTGTTCATGTCTTTATATAGTGTACCAAGAGTTGTTCACTCACTTATGGCCATACCATCCTGAATACACCTGATCTCGTCTGATCTCGGAAGCTAAGCAGGATTGGGCCTGGTTAGTACTTGGATGGGAGACCGCCTCGGAATACCAGGTGCTGTAAGCCTTTTGTTCCACTAGAGAGTGCTCTTGTGTCATGGAGCAACTGCCTTTTATTTATCACCCTAATAATATCATGTATTTTTATTGGACTAAATGCAGTTTGTATGTGCTGCCATGTCCTGCCCTGATCAAATTAAATAACAGACAGTGCGTTTCTCTCAAAATAGATGTGTCATGGAGCAACTGCCTTTTATATATCACCCTAATAATATCATGTAATTTTATTGGACTAAATGCAGTTTGTATGTGCTGACCTGCCCTGCCCTGATCAATTTAAATAATAGACAGTGCGTTTCACTCAAAATATATGTGTCATGGAGCAACTGCCTTTTATTTATCACCCTAATAATATCATATATTTTTATTGGACTAAATGCAGTTTGTATGTGCTGCCCTGCCCTGGTCAAATTAAATAATAGACAAAGCGTTTCCCTCAAAATATAGGCAGTACATTCAGCCTTTGTTTTTAGTCGGTTCATTAAGTTGCACGGAAATTCGAATCACTGGTAAATTTTGTTCATGTCTTTATATAGTGTACCAAGAGTTGTTCACTCGCTGACGGTTTTACCATCCTGAATACACCCGATCTCGTCTGATCTCGGAAGCTAAGCAGGATTGGGCCTGGTTAGTACTTGGATGGGTGACTGCCTGGGTATACCAGGTGCTGTAAGCTTTTTGGTCCACTAGAGAGTGCTCTTGTGTCATGGAGCAACTGTCTTTTATTTATCACCCTAAAAATATCATGTATTTTTATTGGACTAAATGCAGTTTGTGTGTGCTGTCCTAACCTGATCATATTAAATAATAGACAGTGCGTTTCCCTGAAAATATAGGCATTAGATTCAGCCTTTATTTTTAGTCGGTTCATTAAGTTGCATGGAAATACGAATCACTGATACATTTTGTTCATGTCTTTATATAGTGTACCAAGAGTTGTTCCAGCGCTTACGGACATACCAACCTGAATATGCCTGATCTCGTCCGATCTCGAAGCTAAGCAGGATCGGGCCAGGTTAGTACTTGGATGGGAGACTACCTGGGAATACCAGGTGCTGTAAGCATTTTGTTCCACTAGAGAGTGCTCTTGTGTCATGGAGCAACTGCCTTTTATATATCACCCTAATAATATCATGTAATTTTATTGGACTAAATGCAGTTTGTATGTGCTGCCCTGCCCTGCCCTGATCAATTTAAATAATAGACAGTGCGTTTCACTCAAAATATATGTGTCATGGAGCAACTGCCTTTTATTTATCACCCTAATAATATCATGTATTGTTATTGGACTAAATGCAGTTTGTATTTGCTGTCCTAACCTGATCAAATTAAATAATAGACAGTGCGTTTCCCTGAAAATATAGGCAGTACATTCAGCCTTTGTTTTTAGTTGGTTCATTAAGTTGCATGGAAATACGAATCGCTGATACATTTTGTTCATGTCTTTATATAGTGTACCAAGAGTTATACCTGCGCTTACGGCCATACCAGCCTGAATAAACCGGATCTCGTCTGATCTCGGAAGCTAAGCAGGATTGGGCCTGGTTAGTACTTGGATGGGAGACCGCCTGGGAATACCAGGTGATGTAAGCTTTTTGTTCCACTAGAGAGTGCTCTTGTGTCATGGGGCAACTGCCTTTTATTTATCACCCTAATAATATCATGTATTTTTATTGGACTAAATGCAGTTTGTATGTGCTGCCATGCCCTGCCCTGATCAAATTAAATAATAGACAGTGCGTTTCTCTCAAAATAGATGTGTCATGGAGCAACTGCCTTTTATTTATCACCCTAATAATATCATGTATTTTTATTGGACTAAATGCAGTTTGTATGTGCTGACCTGCCCTGCCCTGATCAATTTAAATAATAGACAGTGCGTTTCCCTCAAAATATATGTGTCATGGAGCGACTGCCTTTTATTTATCACCCTAATAATATCATGTATTTTTATTGGACTAAATGCAGTTTGTATGTGATGCCCTGCCCTGGTCAAATTAAATAATAGACAAAGCGTTTCCCTCAAAATATAGGCAGTACATTCCGCCTTTCTTTTTAGTCGGTTCATTAAGTTGCACGGAAATACGAATCACTGATGAATTTTGTTCATGTCTTTATATAGTGTACCAAGAGTTATTCCCTCGCTTACGGCAATACCAGCCTGAATACACCCGATCTCGGAAGCTAAGCAGTATCGGGCCTGGATAATACTTGGATGGGAGACTGCCTGGGAATACCAGGTGCTGTAAGCTTCTTGCACATGATGGGTGAAATACATACACAGGTAGAGATGGTGCAAGGTGCTTCTCAGGTGCCTGAGCCAGTTTCAAGCGTGTGTAAAAATTACACCAAAGAGCGGGCTGGGTCCACTGAAGTCACTGGCACTGTTAAAGCGCACTTTTCAAAAGGCTTCCCTGCCGCTCCAAATCAGGAGACGGAGGATGAAATAGATAGTGAGGATCATCAGTTGTTTGCAAAAAATAAGAGGTCATTGTCGAAAACTAGGGAGATGATGGGATTTGGAAAAAATAAAAAGTAGGTTTCGAAAGGACTTGTTTTGCTCTGATTATACCTCTGCACACATTAATAATGATTACAGTCGCATCCCTAAATGGTAACAGTTTGAGAAACATGAGCAAATTTGAGCAGGTTTTAGTGTCTGTTAAGGCAGACATGTTGTGTTTTCAAGAGACCAATTGGACAGATTCCAAAATACAGGAGATTAAGAGTAAATGGTCTGATTTAATTTTTTGTAGTCATGGAAGTGATAAAACATGTGGTGTGGCTATTTTGATAAAAAACGATGTGGTTCAAAATGTAAAACAAATATATGCTGACAATGATGGCAGACTTATTGCAATTGAATTTGAAGTGCAAAATGTAGTTTTTCGTTTAATCAATGTTTATGCTTCAAACATTGAATCTGAAAGGAGAGAAATGTTTCACAACTTAAAAACACTGTGCTCAGAAAACTGTATACTGATAGGAGACTTTAATGTGAGGTGTAGTAGAATGGATGCCTCTAGTTGTGCTAGATTCAGATATGACTCTTCTAGAAATGCATTATGGAAACTTATGAATGAGGAGAATCTAGTAGATATATGGAGGGCTGAAAATCCAAACAGAAGAGTGTTTTCTAGAAGGCAGGTGGTGCTAAAGGAATTAAAACAAAGCAGAATTGATTTATGTCTAGCAAAACAAGAATTGGTGCAGCATGTTAAGAAGATGTCATATAACTTTACAGCATATAGTGATCACGCAGTAATGTCATTTCAAATGGGTTTTGGTGTGGAGAGGAGAGGGGGAGGTGTCTGGTGTTTAAATGCCAGTCTGTTAAAGGAGGAAGGATATAGAAATGAAATTGTTGAATGTATTAATGATGAAATGTCTAATGTACTGTTAAAAGAGAATGTGTGTTTATGGTGGGAGGAAGTGAAAGGAAAAGTAAAAAACAGGAGTATTAGGTATGCTAGAAATCATAACCGGTTAGATAAGCAGAAAGAAACAATGCTTAGAAATAGGATGTTGCATGAACTTGAAAAGGCTGATACTGATCCAGACTATGATGTTGTGAACTATTTGAAAATCCATGCAGAGCTGGGTCGTTATGAAAAAAATAAATGTTTGGGTGCTATTGTTAGGAGTAGGGCACAGTACGCTTTGGAGGGAGAGAAATGTACATCCTTTTTTTTGGGAAGTGAAAAAAGAAAACAAACTAAGAGTTACATCGTAGAGTTGGAAGATGAAAAAGGTGTAAAGGTAAACGATTTTGTTGATATCTTAGATACAGTTGAATCCTTTTACAGAAATCTTTACAAAAAGAATGATGTAGATAAAGTGTGTGTTGAAAAAGTGTTGGATACAATTAGTGCCAAAGTATCTCAGGTAGATAGAATGATGTGTGATGAAGAGATTTCGATTATGGAAATCAAGGAAGCAATTGTTAACACTCAAGGCAATAAAAGTCCGGGTTTGGATGGTTTAACAAATGAGTTCTATAAAGTCTTTGTAGATATTTTGGCACCCATTTTAGTGAAGGTGTTTCATTATATGGAAGACAATAAGGAAATCCCTGAGTCTATGTCAAGTGGTATGTTAACGATCTTATTCAAGAATAGGGGCAGTAGATTAAAGTTAGAAAATTATAGGCCTATTAGTCTTCTAAATTCGGATTATAAGATATTGACTAAAGTGTTAGCGAATAGGATGAAAAAGGTGATTGGGAGTATTATTGCATCAACACAAGCCTACGGTATACCTGGAAGAGATGTTGCAGATGTAATTTGTACAATTAGAGATGTTGTTAATCAAATGAAAAATGAAGGCGGTATAGTATTAAGTTTGGATTTTAACAAAGCTTTTGATAGAGTGGAGCATAGCTTCCTATTACAGACTATGGAGAGGTTTGGTTTTGGGCCAAAGTTTGTATCTTGGATCAACCTGTTGTATAGCGGGGCTAAAAGTTGTGTCAAATGTAACGGAGTGTTAACAGATACTTTCCCTGTAGAGAGGTCAGTAAGGCAGGGCTGTCCTTTGTCAGCTCTGTTGTACAGTGTTTCTACAGAACCGTTAGCTACATTAATAAATAGCAATAAAGAGGTAAGGGGTGTCGGAATCCCAGGTGGTGGTATCAGTGTTGTACATCAGTACGCTGATGACACTACTTGCACTGTGAAGGATATAGGAAGCATTGGAAGCATTATGAGAATCATAGATATATATGGTAAGGCATCGGGTGCTAAAGTTAATATAGAGAAGACTGAAATAATGTTTGTTGGGGATATCAATGCAAATAAGTGTGAGATTCCATTCAAGATAGCAAGGGATTTTATTAAAGTGCTGGGAGTAAACATTGGCGTAAAGGAGAAAGAGGCAAAAGATATAAGTTGGACTGGGATCCTTAATAAAGTCAAGCTAACGTTGAATTTCTGGAAAAATAGAAAATTAAAGTTAAAAGGTAAAGTAATTGTTGCAAATGCTTTGGTATTATCTAAATTTGTGTATGTTTTGGGAGTCCTGGACATGCCTGAGTGGGTGCTAAATGAATTGAATAATGTGGTGTCTAATTTTATATGGGATGGTAAAGGAGTTAGAATATCTCAGAAAACATTGATAGCTGACTATGTGGATGGAGGTTTAAAACTTGTAGATTTAGATGTCAAAAGAAAAGCTATTAGGATAAAAACAGTAAAGAAATATTTGTATGACAGTGAAGATTATGGCTGGAAACACTTCTTTAAGGTCTACTTAGAGGAGAGTGGTGGATGTGGAGATAATGGTTTATTGATGGGGCTTAAAAGGAAAATGTTTGAAAAGGTACCAGATTTTTATAAAGAGGTGCTAAATGCATGGGCAGAGTTGTTGCCTAATGTATATTATGAATGTGGTCATATTGACCTGATTATGAATCAACCTATATTTCTGAATGAGAAAATCAAGAACAAAGAACAAGTTTTGTATAATAAAGTATTTAGGAGTGCAGGTCTACGACAAATAAAAGATTATACATATGAGGTAATTCCAGGGTTTTTACCTGAAGAAGCTATTTTTGATATTATCAAGGAATGGGATGAAGAGGTGGGAAGGGGAACAGTGAATAATATGTATGACAAGATAAAGAATAGTATACCAAGCGCATGAGTGGATTTAATAAATAGTGAAGTTGAAAGAGAAAATCTGTTTGTATTTCCTAATTTGTTCATTGGTAGCAGTAAGAAGAAAGTACATGTATCTACTATACCAGTGAAAAGATTGTATAGAGTAATGGTAGGAAAATGTTATAGAAGGCCGGCTGCTGAAAAATTTTGGAAAACAGTTTTTCCGGAATTGGATGAAAAAAAGATATGGGAAAATTTAAATGTAAAATATAATAGTAAGGAGTGTGAAAATAATGATTTTAAATTAAGACACAATAGAATATTTACAAAGGTGGTGTTACATCAAATTAATTGTGAAATAAAAAGGGAATGTGATATATGTGGATGTTTCCCAGAAACTCTTATGCATTTGTTTATAGAATGTGAGGAATTAAAATATAGTTTTTGTAAAGTTAAGGAAATGTTAAGTAAAAACTGGGGGGGTGATTTCTTGAAAAAGTATGTGTGGGAGGAACTTGTGTTATTTGGAGTGCCTGGTAAATGTGATGGTGTTAATGTGTGCTTGTTGAATATTGTTTTGAGTTTTGTGAGGTATGCTATTTTTTGTAGGAGGAATTATGGTTTTTTTGACAGAAAGAGGGTGAAGGTGTGGGGTATTTTTATATCACTGTTTAGTAAACACATGGATATGTTGTTTAATTATGGGATGGAAGATTTTGATGAACATTTTGTTGAGGGGAGTGGGTTGATTGAAAAGGTGGATGGTGGAGGAATCACTTATAATTTTTGAAGGAAGTATTTTGAATATTTTCTTTGTTTATTTTTATTTGATAGGGGGTTGCTTTTAATCTGCCTATTTTGTGGGTGGAATTTGTTATGTCTTAGTCATGTCTGGGTTTTTTTGTATATTCGTTTTTTTTGTATTTTTATTTCTTTGGGTTCTTTGATTTGATAGGGGGTGAATTGTTCACCTGCCTATGTTAGGCTAGTGTCTTCTGTATTGTTCTTTGTAATATTGTACTGTAAATATTGTAAAAAATTGAATTTCTTGATAATAAAAAAAAAAAAAAAAAAAATACACCCGATCTCGTCTGATCTCAGAAGCTAAGCAGGGTTGGGTCTGGTTAGTACTTGGATGGGAGACCTCCTTGGAATACCAGGTGCTGTAAGCTTTTTGTTCCACTAGAGAGTACACTTGTGTCATGGAGCAACTGCCTTTTATTTATCACCCTAATAATATCCTGTATTTTTATTGGACTAAATGCAGTATGTATGTGCTGCCCTGCCCTGATCAAATTAAATAATAGACAGTGCGTTTCCCTCAAAATGTATGTGTCATGGAGCAACTGCCTTTTATTTATCACCCTAATAATATCATGTATTTTTATTGGACTAAATGCAGTTTGTATGTGCTGCCCGGCCCTGCCCTGATCAAATTAAATAATAGACAGTGCCTTTCCCTCAAAATATATGTGTCATGGAGCAACTGCCTTTTATTTATCACCCTAAAAATATCATGTATTTTTATTGGACTAAATGCAGTTTGTATGTGCTGCCCTGCCCTGGTCAAATTAAATAATAGACAAAGCGTTTCCCTCAAAATATAGGCAGTACATTCAGCGTTTGTTTTTAGTCGGTTCATTAAGTTGCATGGAAATACGAATCACTGATACATTTTGTTCATGTCTTTATATAGTGTACCAAGAGTTGTTCACTCGCTTACGGTTTTACCATCCTGAATACACCCGATCTCGGAAGCTAAGCAGGATTGTGCCTGGTTAGTACTTGGATGGGAGACCGCCTGGGAATACCAGGTGCTGTAAGCTTTTTGTTCCACTAGAGAGTACACTTGTTTCATGGAGCAACTGCCTTTTATCTATCACCCTAATAATATCCTGTATTTTTATTGGACTAAATGCAGTATGTATCTGCTGCCCTGCCCTGATCAAATTAAATAATAGACAGTGCGTTTCCCTCAAAATATATGTGTCATGGAGCAACTGCCTTTTATTTATCACCCTAATAATATCATGTATTTTTATTGGACTAAATGCAGTTTGTATGTGCTGCCCTGCCCTGCCCTGATCAAATAAAATAATAGACAGTGCGTTTCCCTCAAAATATATGTGTCATGGAGCAACAGCCATTTATTTATCACCCTAATAATATCCTGTATTTTTATTGGACTAAATGCAGTTTGTATTTGCTGTCCTAACCTGATCAAATTAAATAATAGACAGTGTGTTTCCCTCAAAATATAGAAAGTACATTCATCATTTGTTTTTAGTCGGTTCATTAAGTTGCACGGAAATACTAATCACTGATACATTTTGTTCATGTCTTCATATAGTGTACCAAGAGTTGTTCCTACGCTTACGGCCATACCAGCCTGAATACGCCCTTCCGGTGAGTTGAGTGAGACAGGTGCAGGTGATTAAGCTGTAAGTGAGTGTTTGGGAGAGAACTATTTGCTTGAGTTTCTTAGTTTATTGAAGGACATTTGTTTGATTTTGAATTCAATTAAGTTTAAGGTTAGTTAGTTTTTTCCCCCCCCTTGCAGTTCTGCTGCTTGGGGGTGAGTTTTTTGAGACTTTTTTTCTGTTTGGTTAATGACGGACAACATGGCAAAGAATAATGGAACGGATAAAGACAAAGGCAATGCGCAACGGACAAAACTTGGACCTGAAGGTGGCTCAAAATACGGCAAGGAACGAACAGTGGCAGTGGAATTGATGGGAGAAGACAAGATAACGACGATGGAATTACTAAGATCAACTAAAGATGTGTGCGGAAAGGTGGTGGGGTGCAGAATAAAAGGAGAAAGGAAATACGAAGTCACGATGGGGGATGAAAATGGAAAAGAGTGTTTAATGGATGGGTTCATGATTAAGAACACGAAGGTAATGGCGAGAGATATGATGGCAAACGAACTCATAGTCTCGTTTATGAATTTGCCAGTTTATATCGAAGACGGAGCTATACTGGATAAACTGCGGATCTGGGGTGTAGCTGCGGTCTCAGAAATCAGAAGGAGAGTCTGGCCGGGTACGGAAATCGTGGATGGGACAAGATACTGTAAGGTAAAGTTCACGGACACCGTGCAGTCCTTGCCGTATTCCACTAAGTTCGAGACAATGGAGGGTGGTGAATATTTCAGGGTGATTCATGACAAGCAGGTTAGGGTATGTCGCCTGTGTATTCAACCTGGACATATTTTAAAGGACTGCCCTGACTTTAGGTGTTTTAAGTGCGGAAACCAGGGACACTATGCGAGGGAATGTGCTGGAGCGAGGGATAGGGCAGTTTGCGCAGGATGTCGGAAGGGAACCGATGAGTGCAACTGTGGAGAGGTTGTAAGTGAGGAGGAGAGCCAGGACCTCTTAATGGAAGCTGATGTATCACCGGGAGGAGAAGAAGAGGATGGGGAAGAGGATGTGGAGGAAGGTGGAGAGATGGAAGAGCAAAAGGCAGACGAAATAGGGAGCAGCTTGGACTCAGAGATGAGAAGAGGGAGTTTACAGGAGGAGGGGGGATCGGGCTGGGTGGAGGCACTGGGGACGCGCAGATTTTTGGGGAAAGCTCAGGCCCTGCGAGTACCGCAGGGGGTGAAGACATGGAGGGCAGTTTGAGTTTGACGACAATACCAGAGACGGAGAGAGATACGGGGAGCACAACGGATGTGGGAGTAAAGAACTTGAGTTGGTTGGACGAAATGGGCTTGGAGGAGATATCTGATACGGACGAAGGTGCAAAGGTAGAAAAACTAAGGGAAAGCTACAGGAAGAGGAAAGCGACGGCGGGGGAGAAGAAGGATAGAAGAGGAAAGAAACAGGACAAAAAGTAGAGGACAATGAAGGTATTTCTTTTCATTTTATTATTTTTTGAAATGGTTAAGTTTGTGTCCCTAAATGTAAATGGTTTAAGGACGATGGATAAATTTCAAAATATAGTTCAAATGAAGAATGTGGATATCTTATGCCTACAAGAGACGCATTGGGACAATGATTGTGTATTGAAAGTAAAACAAATATGGAGGGATTTTATTTTTGTTAATAATGGTAGAGGGAATTCTAGTGGGGTTGCTATTCTAGTGAGAAAGGATGTGGTGGATAAAGTGGTACATGTACATGATGATAATAATGGGAGGATTTTAGTTTTAGATTTTGAGTATATGGATATGAAGTTTAGAATTATAAATGTTTATGCGCCAAATAATGAAATAGAGCGCAAGGTTTTATTTGTTGAAGTGGGACGATGGAGTGTGGGAAATTGCATCGTGGTGGGGGATTTTAATGTGAAATTGGACAGATTAGATATGACAAGGGGAGCTGCTTTTAGAAATGATGCATCTAGAGGGGTTTTAAAGAAAATGATGGTTGAGAAAAAACTTATTGACATATGGAGAGATGACAATCCCGATAAACGAGAATTTTCTAGAAGGCAGGTGGTTTTAGGGGGAGTTAAAACAAACCAGAATAGATTTGATTTTAGTTAAAGAAGATTTAAGGGATTGTATGAAAGATGTTAAGTATGTATTTACAACACTCAGTGATCATGCATGTTTAAATTTCTCGGTGGGTTTAGACAAAGAAAGAATAGGAGGTGGTACATGGTGTATGAATGCGAGTTATTTGGGGGATGAGGATTATTGTAAACAACTTAAATCTTTGATAATATGTGAAATGGAGGATAAGCAGAAAGGGGAGGATAAGTGTGTATGGTGGGACAAGGTTAAGGAAAAAATAAAAGGTTTTAGTATAAGATATGCAAGGCAAAAGAGAGGCAGGATGAAAAGAAAAGAAAATGAGTTGAGAGCCAAATTGGTTGAGGAAATGGGGAAGTGTGACAGTGAACCTAATTATAATATAGAAAAGTTTTTAGAGTTGAGAGCAAAATTGAGTAAATATGACATGGATAAGTGTATGGGGGCCATTATAAGAAGCAAAGCAAAGTATTTTTTGGAGGGGGAGAAATGCACTTCTTTTTTTCTTGGATTAGAGAAGAGTACTCAAAGAAGAACATATCTTAGACAGATTGAAAATGTAAAGGGGGAAGTAGTAGATGATTATGTAGAGATCTTAGAGACAGTGCAGAGTTTTTATAAGGACTTATTTAAAAAAGGGGAGGTGGATGAGGGGTGTGTACAGGAGATTTTAGATAGTGTGGAGGTGAAAATTAATGGAGAAGATAAGGTGATGTGTGATGGGAAGATTACAGTAAATGAAGTGATGGATGCGATAAAGGGTTTACAGGTGAATAAGAGCCCTGGTGTAGATGGTATCATTGCAGAGTTTTATAAAGTTTATGAAAGTCTTTTAGCACCTATTTTATTGGAGGTTTATCACTATATGGAGGAGAATGATTGTGTATCAGAATCAATGGTGACAGGAATGATAACTATTTTATATAAAAACAAAGGGAGTAAGGTGAAATTGGAAAATTATAGGCCAATTAGTTTATTAAATGTGGATTACAAGATTTTAGCCAAAATTTTAGCGAATAGGATGAAGAGAGTTTTACATGATATTATAGCATCAACACAGAATTATAGTGTTCCTGGGAGAGATATAGCTGACACAATTAATATGATTAGAGACGTGATACACAAAATGAACGGGGATAAGATAGGAGGTATTGTTTTAAGCATAGATTTAAATAAGGCTTTTGATAGAGTAGAACATGATTTTATGTTTAGGGTCTTGGAAAGATTTGGCTTTGGTAATAAAATAATAGGGTGGATTAAATTATTATATAGAAATGCAAAAAGTAGGGTGAAATGCAATGGGGTTTTAACCGATTCTTTTACTCTGGAGAGATCTGTGAGACAGGGATGTCCTTTATCTGCTTTATTGTATGTTTTATCAGCTGAGCCTTTAGCGGCTTTTCTTAAGAAGGATAATTTTATTAATTGTGTACAGACTCCACAGGGGGGATTTAGTTTGATTCACCAATATGCAGATGACACAACTATAACAGTTAGAGATGAGGACAGTGTAAAAAGGGTAATAGAAGGTTTTAAAGTATATGGAAGAGCATCAGGAGCTAAAGTTAATATGGAAAAGTCTGTTGTAATGTATATTGGGAAGGTAAATGAGGGGAATTTTCCTTTTAATGAGGCCAAAGAATATTTTAAGGTGTTAGGAGTTTTTTAGGTGTAAAAGAAAAAGAAGCTAGGGATTTGACATGGAGTGGGGTGATAAATAAAGTCAGAAAGGTTGTAAATATGTGGAAGGGGAGGTTGTTAAAATTAAAGGGGAAGGTTATTGTTATAAATTCTTTACTGATGTCAATTTGTATTCACGTCATGAATGTCTTAGATGTGCCAGAATGGGTTTTAATTGAAATGAATAATATTTTAGTTGAATTTTTATGGGAGGGGAAGGGGGCGAAAATCGCTTTTAAAACATTGATTGCGGGTTATGAGGAGGGGGGCTTGAAGTTAGTGGATTTAAGGGTGAGGAAAATAGCAATAAGAGTGAAAATGGTTCGGAAGTATTTATATGGGGAATTAGATTACGGGTGGAAAAAGTTTTTTGCAGAGTATTTGCAGGAGGTTGGGAGGATAGGGGATAATGGTTTATTAATGAGTGTAAAACAAGAAATGTTGGGAAATATACCTTTGTTTTATAAGGAAGTTTTCGAGGCTTGGGGGCAGGTTTTACCACACATTTCTTATGAATGTAACAGTTTGGAAAATATTTTAAATCAGCCTATCTTTTTGAATCCAAAGATCAAATATAATAATACAATGTTGTATTGTAAATATTTTATGAGAGCTGGGATGCGACAGATTGGTGATATTCTGTATGAGGTCAGGCCGGGGTTTCTACCGGTACAAGCGATTTATGACAATGTTGTTGAGGTTGAGGATGAAATAAGCAAAACTACAGTAGAAAATATGTATAAGAGAATTTTAGGGTGCATTCCGAAGGAGTGGGGTGTTTTAATAAATACAGGGGCGGTTAAGAGAGCCAGGGGTTTGCCGGTTTTATTGTATGAAAGTGGTGGAGTGAAATGTGATTTGTCAGGCTTGAAAGTTAAAACAGTCTATAGTAAATGTATTTTAAAAGAGATAAGAGTGCCTGCTTCGGAGAAAGTGTGGTCGGAGGTTTTTGTAGATTTGGATGTGAAGTCAATATGGAGGAATGTTAATGTAAAGGGGAACTCCATAGAATGTGAAGACAATGATTTTAAAATAAAACATAATAGGATTTTTACTAATGTGGTCTTACATCAAATCAACAGAAATATTAATAGAGAATGTGACATTTGTCATATAGAGGTGGAAAACTTTATGCACTTTTTCATTGAATGCAGTAGAATAAGAGGTTTTCATGAGTTTTTAAAGGAGCTTTTAGTGAAACATTGGGGGGAGGAGATTTTTAATGGGGTGGAATGGAGGAGATTTTTTCTTTTTGGTATTAATGGGAAAAGTAAGGTTTTGAATTTTAATTTGGTTAATTATGTTTTAAGTCATGCTCGATATGCTGTAAGACTAAGAAGGAACTTGGGGCATTATGAAGGGAAATGTGTGAGTGTGGAGGTACTTTTTAAGAGTATGTTGGAGGGAAATATAGAGATAATGCAGAGATATGGTGGGGGCAACTTTGAAAAAGAATTTGTGTGGGGGAGTACATTTATTAGAATTTCAGCAAATGGAAAACTTGTGTTTAATTATTAATTGGATTAGGTGAGTGTTTTAATTGTTGATTTATTGTATTTTCTTTCTGATTTTGTAAAAGGGTGAATTGTTCACCCTTTAATGATGATTGAAATTATGTAAAATTGTCTGGTTTTCATAATAAAATATAAAAAAAAAAATAATACGCCCGATCTCGTCAGATCTCGGAAGCTAAGCAGGTTTAGGGCTGGTTAGTACTTGGATGGGGGACCACCTTGGAATACCAGTTGCTGTAAAAGCATGTAAGAAGCTATGACGTGGTATGATAATCTGTGTTATATGCTGAGATGTGAAGATATGATGTGAAATATGAAGCTATGATATGTAAAAATAAGCTGTGAAGCTATGATGGGTTATTGGGAGCTGTGATATAAGAAGCTTTGACATGTAATTAAAAGCTCTGAAGCTATGGTGTTTCATAAGGAGCTATGACATGATATAGGAAGCTATGATGTGGAGAAATTAAACTTAAAAAAAAAAAAAAAAAAATATGCCTGATCTCGTCAGATCTTGGAAGCTAAGCAGGATCGGGCCTGGTTAGTACTAGGATGGGAGACAGCCTGGGAATACCAGGTGCTGTAAGCTTTTTGTTCCACTAGAGAGTGCTCTTGTGTCATGGAGCAACTGCCTTTTATTTATCACCCTAATAATATCATGTATTTATATTGGACTAAATGCAGTTTGTATGTGCTGCCCTAACCTGCCCTGATCAAATTAAATAATAGACAGTGCGTTTCCCTCAAAATATATGTGTCATGGAGCAACTGCCTTTTATTTATCAAACCTAATAATATCATGTATTTTTATTGGACTAAATGCAGTTTGTATGTGCTGCACTGCCCTGCCCTGATCAATTTAAATAATAGACAGTGCGTTTCCCTCAAAATATATGTGTCATGGAGCAACTGCCTTTTATTTATCACCATAATAATATCCTGTATTTTTATTGGACTAAATGCAGTATGTGCTGTCCTAACCTGATCAAATTAAATAATAGACAGTGTGTTTCCCTCAAAATATAGGCAGTACATTCAGCCTTTGTTTTTAGTCGGTTCATTAAGTTGCACTGAAATACTAATCACTGATACATTTTGTTCATGTCTTTATATAGTGTACCAAGATTTGTTCCCACGCTTACGGCCATACCAGCCTGAATACACCCGATCTTGTCTGATCTCGGAAGCTTAGCAGGATTGGGTCTGGTTAGTACTTGGATGGGAGACCGCCTGGGAATACCAGGTGCTGTAAGCTTCTTGTTCCACTAGAGAGTACTCTTGTGTCGTGGAGCAACTGCCTTTTATTTATCACCCTAATAATATCATGTATTTTTTTGGACTAAATGCAGTTTGTATATGCTGCCCTGCCCTGCCCTGATTAATTTAAATAATAGACAGTGCGTTTCCCTCAAAATATATGTGTCATGGAGCAACTGCCTTTTATTTATCACCCTAATAATATCATGTATTTTTATTGGACTAAATGCCGTTTTGTATGTACTGCCCTGCCCTGGTCAAATTAAATAATAGACAAAGCGTTTCCCTCAAAATATAGGCAGTACATTCAGCCTTTGTTTTTAGTCGGTTCATTAAGTTGCACGGAAAATCGAATCGCTGGTAAATTTTGTTCATGTCTTTATATAGTGTACCAAGATTTTTTCTCAAGCTTACGGCCATACCAGCCTGAAAATGCCCAATCTTGTCTGATCTCGGAAGCTAAGCAGAGTCGGGCCTGGATAGTAATTGGATGGGAGACCGGCTGGGAATACCAGGTACTGTAAGCTTTTTGTTCCACTAGAGAGTACTCTTGTGTCATGGAGCAACTGCCTTTTATTTATCACCCTAATCATATCATGTATTTTTATTGGACTAAATGCAGTTTGTATGTGCTGCCCTAACCTGCCCTGATCAAATTAAATAATAGACAGTGCGTTTCCTTCAAAATATATGTGTCATGGAGCAACTGCCTTTTATTTATCAAACCTAATATTATCATGTATTTTTATTGGACTAAATGCAGTTTGTATATGCTGCCCTGCCCTGCACTGATCAATTTAAATAATAGACAGTGCGTTTCCATCAAAATATATGTGTCATGGAGCAACTACCTTTTATTTATCACCATAATAATATCCTGTATTTTTATTGGACTAAATGCAGTTTGTATGTGCTGTTCTAACCTGATCAAATTAAATAATAGACAGTGTGTTTCCCTCAAAATATAGAAAGTATATTCAGCCATTGTTTTTAGTCGGTTCATTAAGTTGCACGGAAATACTAATCACTGATACATTTTGTTCATGTCTTTATATAGTGTACCAAGAGTTGTTCCTGCGCTTACGGCCATACCAGCCTGAATATACCTGATCTCGTCCGATCTCGGAAGCTAAGCAGGATCGGGCCTGGTTAGTACTTGGATGGGAGACTGCCTGGGAATACCAGGTGCTGTAAGCTTCTTGTTCCACTAGAGAGTACTCTTGTGTCATGGAGCAACTGCCTTTTATTTATCACCCTAATAATATCATGTATTTTTATTGGACTACATGCAGTTTGTATGTGCTGCCCTGCCCTGCCCTGATCAAATTAAATAATAGACAGTGCGTTTCCCTCAAAATATATGTGTCATGGAGCAACAGCCTTTTATTTATCACCCTAATAATATCCTGTATTTTTATTGGACTAAATGCAGTTTGTATGTGCTGTCCTAACCTGATCAAATTAAATAATAGACAGTGCCTTTCCCTCAAAATATAGGCAGTACATTCAGCCTTTGTTTTTAGTCGGTTCATTAAGTTGCACGGAAATACTAATCACTGATACATTTTGTTCATGTCTTTATATAGTGTACCAAGATTTGTTCTCAAGCTTGCGGCCATACCAGCCTGAATATGCCCGATCTCGTCTGATATCGGAAGCTAAGTAGCGTCAGGCCTGGATAGTACTTGGATTGGAGACTGCCTGGGAATACCAGGTGCTGTAAGCTTCTTGTTCCACTAGAGAGTACTCTTGTGTCATGGAACAACTGCCTTTTATTTATCACCCTAATAATATCATGTATTTTTATTGGACTAAATGCAGTTTGTATGTGCTGCCCTGCCCTGCCCTTATCAAATTAAATAATAGACAGTGCGTTTCCCTCAAAATATAGGCAGTACATTCAGCCTTTGTTTTTAGTCGGTTCATTAAGTTGCATGGAAATACGAATCACTGATACATTTTGTTCATGTCTTTATATAGTGTACCAAGAGTTGTTCCTGTGCTTACGGCCATACCAGCCTGAATATGCCTGATCTCGTCAGATCTCGGAAGCTAATCAGGATCGGGACTGGTTAGTACTTGGATGGGAGACTGCCTGGGAATACCAGGTGCTGTAAGCTTTTTGTTCCACTAGAGAGTACTCTTGTGTCATGGAGCAACTGCCTTTTATTTATCACCCTAATAATATCATGTATTTTTATTGGACTAAATGCAGTTTGTATGTGCTGCCCTGCCCTGCCCTGATCAAATTAAATAATAGACAGTGCGTTTCCCTCAAAATATATGTGTCATGGAGCAACTGCCTTTTATTTATCACCCTAATAAAATCATGTATTTTTATTGGACTAAATGCAGTATGTATGTGCTGCCCTGCCCTGCCCTGATCAATTTAAATAATAGACAGTGCGTTTCCCTCAAAATATATGTGTCATGGAGCAACTGCCTTTTATTTATCACCCTACTAATATGATGTATTTTTATTGGACTAAATGCAGTTTGTATGTGCTGCCCTGCCCTGCCCTGATCAAATTAAATAATAGATAGTGCGTTTCCCTCAAAATATAGGCAGTATATTCAGCCTTTGTTTTTAGTCGGTTCATTTAGTTGCATGGAAATACGAATCACTGATACATTTTGTTCATGTCTTTATATACAGTGGGGAAAAAAAGTATTTAGTCAGCCACCAATTGTGCAAGTTCACCCACTTAAAAAGATGAGAGAGGCCTGTAATTTTCATCATAGGTACACGTCAACTATGACAGACAAAATGAGGAAAAAAATCCAGAAAATCACATTGTAGGATTTTTAATGAATTTATTTGCTAATTATGGTGGAAAATAAGTATTTGGTCAATAACAAAAGTTTCTCAATACTTTGTTATAATCCCTTTGTTGGCAATGACACAGGTCAAACGTTTTCTGTAAGTCTTCACAAGGTTTTCACACACTGTTGCTGGTATTTTGGCCCATTCCTCCATGCAGATCTCCTCTAGAGCAGTGATGTTTTGGGGCTGTCGCTGGGCAACACGGACTTTCAACTCCCTCCAAAGATTTTCTATGGGGTTGAGATCTGGAGACTGGCTAGGCCACTCCAGGACCTTGAAATGCTTCTTACGAAGCCACTCCTTCGTTGCCCGGGCGGTGTGTTTGGGATCATTGTCATGCTGAAAGACCCAGCCACGTTTCATCTTCAATGCCCTTGCTGATGGAAGGTGGTTTTCACTCAAAATCTCACGATACATGGCCCCATTCATTCTTTCCTTTACACGGATCAGTCGTTCTGGTCCCTTTGCAGAAAAACAGCCCCAAAGCATGATGTTTCCACCCCCATGCTTCACAGTAGGTATGGTGTTCTTTGGATGCAACTCAGCATTCTTTGTCCTACAAACACGACGAGTTGAGTTTTTACCAAAAAGTTATATTTTGGTTTCATCTGACCATATGACATTCTCCCAATCCTCTTCTGGATCATCCAAATGCACCCTAGCAAACTTCAGACGGGCCTGGACATGTACTGGCTTAAGCAGGGGGAAACGTCTGGCACTGCAGGATTTGAGTCCCTGGCGGCGTAGTGTGTTACCGATGGTAGGCTTTGTTACTTTGGTCCCAGCTCTCTGCAGGTCATTCACTAGGTCCCCCCGTGTGGTTCTGGAATTTTTGCTCACAGTTCTTGTGATCATTTTGACCCCACGGGGTGAGATCTTGCGTGGAGCCCCAGATCGAGGGAGATTATCAGTGGTCTTGTATGTCTTCCATTTCCTAATAATTGCTCCCACAGTTGATTTCTTCAAACCAAGCTGCTTACCTATTGCAGATTCAGTCTTCCCAGCCTGGTGCAGGTCTACAATTTTGTTTCTGGTGTCCTTTGACAGCTCTTTGGTCTTGGCCATAGTGAAGTTTGGAGTGTGACTGTTTGAGGTTGTGGACAGGTGTCTTTTATACTGATAACAAGTTCAAACAAGTGCCATTAATACGGGTAACGAGTGGAGGACAGAGGAGCCTCTTAAAGAAGAAGTTACAGGTCTGTGAGAGCCAGAAATCTTGCTTGTTTGTAGATGACCAAATACTTATTTTCCACCATAATTTGCAAATAAATTCATAAAAAATCCTACAATGGGATTTTCTGGATTTTTTTTCTTCTCAATTTGTCTGTCATAGTTGACGTGTACCTATAATGAAAATTACAGGCCTCTCTCATCTTTTTAAGTGGGAGAACTTGCACAATTGGTGGCTGACTAAATACTTTTTTTCTCCACTGTAGTGTACCAAGAGTTGCTCCGGTGCTTACGGCCATACCAGCCTGAATACACCAGATCTCATCTGATCTCGGAAGCTAAGCAGGATTGGGCCTGGTTAGTACTTGGATGGGAGACCGCCTGGGAATTCCAGGTGCTGTAAGCTTCTTGTTCCACTAGAGAGTACTCTTGTGTCATGGAGCAACTGCCTTTTATTTATCACCCTAATAATATCATGTATTTTTATTGGACTAAATGCAGTTTGTATGTGCTTGCCTAACCTGATCAAATTAAATAATAGACAGTGCGTTTCCCTGAAAATATAGGAAGTACTTTCAGCCTTTGTTTTTAGTTTGTTCATTAAGTTACATGGAAATACGAATCACTGAGAGTACTCTTGTGTCATGGAGCAACTGCCTTTTATTTATCACCCTAATAATATCATGTAATTTTATTGGACTAAATGCAGTTTGTATGTTCTGCCCTAACCTGATCAAATTAAATAATAGACAGTGCGTTTCCCTCAAAATATAGGCAGTACATTCAGCCTTTGTTTTTAGTCGGTTCATTAAGTTGCACGGAAATACTAATCACTGATACATTTTGTTAATGTCTTTATATAGTGTACCAAGAGTTGTTCTCTCGCTTACGGCCATACCAGCCTGAATACGTCTGATCTAGGAAAGTAAGCAGGATTGGGCCTGGTTAGTACTTGGATGGGAGACTGCCTGGGAATACCAGGTGCTGTAAGCTTTTTGTTCCACTAGAGAGTACTCTTGTGTCATGGAGCAACTGCCTTTTATTTATCAACCTAATAATATCATGTATTTTTATTGGACTAAATGCAGTTTGTATGTGCTGCCCTGCCCTGGTCAAATTAAATAAAAGACAAAGTGTTTCCCTCAAAATATAGGCATTACATTCAGCCTTTGTTTTTAGTCGGTTCATTAAGTTGCACGGAAATTCGAATCACTGGTAAATTTTGTTCATGTCTTTATATAGTGTACCAAGAGTTGTTCACTTGCTTACGGCCATACCAGCCTGAATACGCCCCTTTTTGGAATTTCAGGAAGTGGATGAGCGGCAGGTGTCTGAGTGCTTGAGAGAGGATATCGTTTTTTGGAGGTTTATTTGATTTATAAGTTTGAAAGTTTGTGTGTGATTGTAGTTGATTTTCTTTTAAACTTTTTTGTTATTATCCCCCATCGGCGTGAGCTGTTTGGGGGATATTGATATTGATTAAAATAACCGGATGGACAACATGGCGTCAACATCAAGAATACAAACGACGACGAGAAAGGACAACAGTGAAATCAGAATTTCAAATGAAGAACTGAAGAAAAGAAAGTATGAGAAGGAACTGACGGTGAACGTGGAAATAATTGGAGAAGGGAAAATAACAACGATGGAATTGCTGAGAGGAATAAGGGAAGTTTGTGGAACAATACTTGGATGTAGAATGAGAGACGGAAATAAGTATGAAATAACAATGTCTCATGTAAAGGGAAAATAAAGACTAATGGACAGGCTAAAGATAAAGAACTGTCAAATCATGGCTAAAGAGCTAGGGAACGATGAGCTTGTGGTGTCCTTTTTGAACTTGCCTGCATACATTACAGATGGGGAGATATATGAGAAACTAAGAGGCTGGAAAGTGAAGGCGACCACGCCAATCAAGAGGAGGATGTGGCCAGGAACAGACATTGTAGACGGGACGAGATTTTAAAAGGTGAAGTTCACAGACAATGTGCAATCCTTGCCATATTCTACCAAATTTAACACTGTCGAGGGATTTGAATATTTTCGTGTAATCCATGACAATCAAGTGAAGGTATGTAGACTATGTATTCAGCCGGGGCACATACTTAAGGAATGTCCAGAATTCACTTGCCATAAATGTAGTGAACAAGGGCATTATGCCAGAGAATGTTTGAACATAGGTAATGTGTGTGAAATGTGTGACAGACCGAAAGTTAGATGTAGCTGTAAGAAGGGAAAAGATCACTTACTTTTGCAAACAATGGACCTCACTTCTGAGGAAGAGGAGGGGAGTGTGTTTATGGAGGGAGAAAAAGAGAGTGACATGGGGAGTGTGACTTCAGAGACAGTGGCAGATATGCCTGAAGAGCCTGTAATGTCTTCTGGCAAAACACGAGACGCAGTTTTGGTCTCTGCTGCTGACAAGGTGGAACAGCAGCACATGATGGGTGAAATATATACACAGGTAGAGATGGTGCAAGGTGCTTCTCAGGTGCCTGAGCCAGTTTCAAGCGTGTGTAAAAATTACACCAAAGAGCGAGCTGGGTCCACTGAAGTCACTGGCACTGTTAAAGCGCACTTTTCAAAAGGCTTCCCTGCCGCTCCAAATCAGGAGACGGAGGATGAAATAGATAGTGAGGATCATCAGTTGTTTGCAAAAAATAAGAGGTCATTGTCGAAAACTAGGGAGATGATGGGATTTGGAAAAAGAAAAAGTAGGTTTTGAAAGGACTTGTTTTGCTCTGATTATACCTCTGCACACATTAATAATGATTACAGTCGCATCCCTAAATGGTAACAGTTTGAGAAACATGAGCAAATTTGAGCAGGTTTTAGTGTCTGTTAAGGCAGACATGTTGTGTTTTCAAGAGACCAATTGGACAGATTCCAAAATACAGGAGATTAAGAGTAAATGGTCTGATTTAATTTTTTGTAGTCATGGAAGTGATAAAACATGTGGTGTGGCTATTTTGATAAAAAAACGATGTGGTTCAAAATGTAAAACAAATATATGCTGACAATGATGGCAGACTTATTGCAATTGAATTTGAAGTGCAAAATGTAGTTTTTCGTTTAATCAATGTTTATGCTTCAAACATTGAATCTGAAAGGAGAGAAATGTTTCACAACTTAAAAACACTGTGCTCAGAAAACTGTATACTGATAGGAGACTTTAATGTGAGGTGTAGTAGAATGGATGCCTCTAGTTGTGCTAGATTCAGATATGACTCTTCTAGAAATGCATTATGGAAACTTATGAATGAGGATAATCTAGTAGATATATGGAGGGCTGAAAATCCAAACAGAAGAGTGTTTTCTAGAAGGCAGGTGGTGCTAAAGGAATTAAAACAAAGTAGAATTGATTTATGTCTAGCAAAACAAGAATTGGTGCAGCATGTTAAGAAGATGTCATATAACTTTACAGCATATAGTGATCACGCAGTAATGTCATTTCAAATGGGTTTTGGTGTGGAGAGGAGAGGGGGAGGTGTCTGGTGTTTAAATGCCAGTCTGTTAAAGGAGGAAGGATATAGAAATGAAATTGTTGAATGTATTAATGATGAAATGTCTAATGTACTGTTAAAAGAGAATGTGTGTTTATGGTGGGAGGAAGTGAAAGGAAAAGTAAAAAACAGGAGTATTAGGTATGCTAGAAATCACAACCGGTTAGATAAGCAGAAAGAAACAATGCTTAGAAATAGGATGTTGCATGAACTTGAAAAGGCTGATACTGATCCAGACTATGATGTTGTGAACTATTTGAAAATCCATGCAGAGCTGGGTCGTTATGAAAAAAAGAAATGTTTGGGTGCTATTGTTAGGAGTAGGGCACAGTACGCTTTGGAGGGAGAGAAATGTACATCCTTTTTTTGGGGCTTGAAAAAAGAAAACAAACTAAGAGTTACATTGTAGAGTTGGAAGATGAAAAAGGTGTAAAGGTAAACGATTTTGTTGAGATCTTAGATACAGTTGAATCCTTTTACAGAAATCTTTACAAAAAGAATGATGTAGATAAAGTGTGTGTTGAAAAAGTGTTGGATACAATTAGTGCCAAAGTATCTCAGGTGGATAGAATGATGTGTGATGAAGAGATTTCGATTATGGAAATCAAGGAAGCAATTGTTAACACTCAAGGCAATAAAAGTCCGGGTTTGGATGGTTTAACAAATGAGTTCTATAAAGTCTTTGTAGATATTTTGGCACCCATTTTAGTGAAGGTGTTTCATTATATGGAAGAGAATAAGGAAATCCCTGAGTCTATGTCAACTGGTATGTTAACGATCTTATTCAAGAATAGGGGCAGTAGATTAAAGTTAGAAAATTATAGGCCTATTAGTCTTCTAAATTCGGATTATAAGATATTGACTAAAGTGTTAGCGAATAGGATGAAAAAGGTGATTGGGAGTATTATTGCATCAACACAAGCCTACGGTATACCTGGAAGAGATGTTGCAGATGTAATTTGTACAATTAGAGATGTTGTTAATCAAATGAAAAATGAAGGCGGTATAGTATTAAGTTTGGATTTTAACAAAGCTTTTGATAGAGTGGAGCATAGCTTCCTATTACAGACTATGGAGAGGTTTGGTTTTGGGCCAAAGTTTGTTTCTTGGATCAACCTGTTGTATAGCGGGGCTAAAAGTTGTGTCAAATGTAACGGAGTGTTAACAGATACTTTCCCTGTAGAGAGGTCAGTAAGGCAGGGCTGTCCATTGTCAGCTCTGTTGTACAGTGTTTCTACAGAACCGTTAGCTACATTAATAAATAGTAATAAAGAGGTAAGGGGTGTCGGAATCCCAGGTGGTGGTATCAGTGTTGTACATCAGTACGCTGATGACACTACTTGCACTGTGAAGGATATAGGAAGCATTGGAAGCATTATGAGAATCATAGATATATATGGTAAGGCATCGGGTGCTAAAGTTAATATAGAGAAGACTGAAATAATGTTTGTTGGGGATATCAATGCAAATAAGTGTGAGATTCCATTCAAGATAGCAAGGGATTTTATTAAAGTGCTGGGAGTAAACATTGGTGTAAAGGAGAAAGAGGCAAAAGATATAACTTGGACTGGGATCCTTAATAAAGTCAAGCTAACGTTGAATTTCTGGAAAAATAGAAAATTAAAGTTAAAAGGTAAAGTAATTGTTGCAAATGCTTTGGTATTATCTAAATTTGTGTATGTTTTGGGAGTCCTGGACATGCCTGAGTGGGTGCTAAATGACTTGAATAATGTGGTGTCTAATTTTATATGGGATGGTAAAGGAGTTAGAATATCTCAGAAAACATTGATAGCTGACTATGTGGATGGAGGTTTAAAACTTGTAGATTTAGATGTCAAAAGAAAAGCTATTAGGATAAAAACAGTAAAGAAATATTTGTATGACAGTGAAGATTATGGCTGGAAACACTTCTTTAAGGTCTACTTAGAGGAGAGTGGTGGATGTGGAGATAATGGTTTATTGATGGGGCTTAAAAGGAAAATGTTTGAAAAGGTACCAGATTTTTATAAAGAGGTGCTAAATGCATGGGCAGAGTTGTTGCCTAATGTATATTATGAATGTGGTCATATTGACCTGATTATGAATCAACCTATATTTCTGAATGAGAAAATCAAGAACAAAGAACAAGTTTTGTATAATAAAGTATTTAGGAGTGCAGGTCTACGACAAATAAAAGATTATACATATGAGGTAATTCCAGGGTTTTTACCTGAAGACGCTATTTTTGATATTATCAAGGAATGGGATGAAGAGGTGGGAAGGGGAACAGTGAATAATATGTATGACAAGATAAAGAATAGTATACCAAGCGCATGGGTGGATTTAATAAATAGTGAAGTTGAAAGAGAAAATCTGTTTGTATTTCCTAATTTGTTCATTGGTAGCAGTAAGAAGAAAGTACATTTATCTACTATACCAGTGAAAATATTGTATAGAATAATGGTAGGAAAATGTTATAGAAGGCCGGCTGCTGAAAAATTTTGGAAAACAGTTTTTCCAGAATTGGATGAAAAAAAGATATGGGAAAATTTAAATGTAAAATATAATAGTAAGGAGTGTGAAAATAATGATTTTAAGTTAAGACACAATAGAATATTTACAAAGGTGGTGTTACATCAAATTAATTGTGAAGTAAAAAGGGAATGCGATATATGTGGATGTTTCCCAGAAATGCTTATGCATTTGTTTATAGAATGTGAGGAATTAAAATAAATTTTTTGTAAAGTTAAGGAAATGTTAAGTAAAAACTGGGGGGGTGATTTCTTGAAAAAGTATGTGTGGGAGGAACTTGTGTTATTTGGAGTGTCTGGTAAATGTGATGGTGTTAATGTGTGCTTGTTGAATATTGTTTAGAGTTTTGTGAGGTATGCTATTTTTTGTAGGGGAATTATGGTTTTTTTGACAGGAAGAGGGTGAAGGTGTGGGGTATTTTTATATCACTGTTTAGTAAACACATGGATATGTTGTTTAATTATGGAATGGAAGATTTTGATGAACATTTTGTTGAGGGGTGTGGGTTGATTGCAAAGGTGGATGGTGGAGGAATCACTTATAATTTTTGAAAGAATTATTTTGAATATTTTCTTTGTTTATTTTTATTTGATAGGGGGTTGCATTTAATCTGCCTATTTTGTGGGTGGAATTTGTTATGTCTTAGTCATGGCTGGGTTTTTTTGTATACTAGTTTTTTTTGTATTTTTATTTCTTTGGGTTCTTTGATTTGATAGGGGGTGAATTGTTCACCTGCCTATGTTAGGCTAGTGTCTTCTGTATTGTTCTTTGTAATATTGTACTGTAAATATTGTAAAAAATTGAATTTTTTGATAAAAAAAAATAATAAAAAAATTTAAAAAAATACACCCGATCTCGTCTGATCTCGGAAAATAAGCAGAGTTGGGCATGGTTAGTACTTGGATGGGAGACCACCTGGGAATACCAGGTGCTGTAAGCTTTTTGTTCCACTAGAGAGTGCTCTTGTGTCATGGAGCAACTGCCTTTTATTTATCACCCTAATAATATCATGTATTATTATTGGACTAAATGCAGTTTGTATGTGCTACCCTGCCCTGATCAAATTAAATAATAGACAGTGCGTTTCCCTCAAAATATATGTGTCATGGAGCAACTGCCTTTTATTTATCACCCTACTAATATGATGTATTTTTATTGGACTAAATGCAGTTTGTATGTGCTGCCCTGCCCTGCCCTGATCAAATTAAATAATAGACAGTGCCTTTCCCTCAAAATATATGTGTCATGGAGCAACTGCCTTTTATTTATCACCCTAATAATATCATGTATTTTTATTGGACTAAATGCAGTTTGTATATGCTGCCCTGCCCTGATCAAATTAAATAATAGACAGTGCGTTTCCCTCAAAATATAGGCAGTACATTCAGCCTTTGTTTTTAGTCGGTTCATTAAGTTGCATTGAAATACGAATCACTGATACATTTTGTTCATGTCTTTATATAGTGTACCAAGAGTTGTTCCTGTGCTTACGTCCATACCAGCCTGAATATGCCTGATCTCGTCTGATCTCGGAAGCTAAGCAGGATTGGGGCTGGTTAGTACTTGGATGGGAGACTGCCTGGGAATACCAGGTGCTGTAGGCTTTTTGTTCCACTAGAGAGTGCTCTTGTGTCATGGAGCAACTGCCTTTTATTTATCACCCTAATAATATCATGTATTTTTATTGGACTAAATGCAGTTTCTATATACTGCCCTGCCCTGATCAAATTAAATAATAGACTGTGCCTTTCCCTCAAAATATAGGCAGTACATTCAGCCTTTGTTTTTAGTCGGTTCATTAAGTTGCACGGAAATACGAATCACTGATACATTTTGTTCATGTCTTTATATAGTGTACCAAGATTTGTTCCCACGCTTACGGCCATACCAGCCTGAATACACCCGATCTCGTCTGATCTCGGAAGCTTATCAGGATTGGGTCTGGTTAGTACTTGGATGAGAGACCGCCTGGGAATACCAGGTGCTGTAAGCTTTTTGTTCCACTAGAGAGTGCTCTTGTGTCATGGAGCAACTGCCTTTTATTTATCACCCTAATAATATCATGTATTTTTATTGGACTAAATGCAGATTGTATGTGCTGCCCTGCCCTGCCCTGCCCTGCCCTGCCCTGCCCTGATCAAATTAAATAATAGACAGTGCGTTTCCCTCAAAATATATGTGTCATGGAGCAACTGCCTTTTATTTATCACCCTAATAATATCCTGTATTTTTATTGGACTAAATGCAGTTTGTATGTGCTGCCCTGCCCAAATTAAATTAAATAATAGACATTGCGTTTCCCTCAAAATATAGGCAGTACATTCAGCCTTTGTTTTTAGTCGGTTCATTAAGTTGCACGGAAATACGAATCACATATACATTTTGTTCATGTCTTTATATAGTATACCAAGAGTTGTTCATGCGCTTATGGCCATACCAGCCTGAATATGCCTGATCTTGTCTGATCTCGGAAGCTAAGCAGGTTTAGGGCTGGTTAGTACTTGGATGGGGGACCACCTTGGAATACCAGTTGCTGTAAAAGCATGTAAGAAGCTATGACGTGGACTGATAATCTGTGTTATAGGCTGAGATGTGAAGATGTGATGTGAAATATGAAGCTATGATATGTAAAAAAATAAGCTGTGAAGCTATGAGGTGTGAAGATGTGATGTGAAATATGAAGCTATGATATGTAAAAATAAGCTGTGAAGCTATGAGATGTGAAGATGTGATGTGAAATATGAAGCTATGATATGTAAAAATAAGCTGTGAAGCTATGTGATGTGAAATATGAAGCTATGATATGTAAAAATAAGCTGTGAAGCTATGAGATGTGAAGATGTGATGTGAAATATGAAGCTATGATATGTAAAAAAAATAAAAGCTGTAAAAAGCTATGATGGGTTAATTAAAAAAAATAAAAATAAAAATAAAAATATGCCTGATCTTGTCCGATCTTGGAAGCTAAGCAGGATCGGTCCTGGTTAGTACTTGGATGGGAGACCACCTGGGAATACCATGTGCTGTAAGCTTTTTGTTCCACTAGAGAGTACTCTTGTGTCATTGAGCAACTGCCTTTTATTTATCACCCCAATAATATCATGTATTGTTATTGGAAAAAATGCAGTTTGTTTGTGCTGCCCTGCCCTGCCCTGATCAAATTAAATAATAGACAGTGCGTTTCCCTCAAAATATATGTGTCATGGATTAACTGCCTTTTATTTATCACTCTAATAATATCATGTTTTTTTATTGGACTAAATGCAGTTTGTATGTGCTGTCCTAACCTGATCAAATTAAATAATAGACAGTGCGTTTCCCAGAAAATATAGGCAGTACATTCAGCCTTTGATTTTAGTCGGTTCATTAAGTTGCATGGAAATACGAATCACTGATAAATTTTGTTCATGTCTTTATATAGTGTATCAAGAGTTGTTCCTTCGCTTACGGCCATACCAGCCTGAATATGCCTGATCTTGTCTGATCTCGGAAGCTAAGCAGGATCGGGCCTGGTTTGTACTTGGATGGGAGACCGCCTGGGAATACCAGGTGCTGTAAGCTTTTTGTTCCACTAGAGAGTACTCTTGTGTCATGGAGCAACTGCCTTTTATTTATCACCATAATAATCTCATGTATTTTTATTGGACTAAATGCAGTTTGTATGTGCTGCCCTGCCCTGCGTTTCCCTCAAAATATATGTAATTTATTATTAGGGTGACACAAGAGATGCTATGTCTGTTCCATGGGATCTCACTGACAGAGCGATGTCTGTGGAATTAACAATACAACTCTACGGTTCAGAGGGAGAGAGAGAGAGAGAGAGAGAGAGAGAGAGAGAATCTGTATCATATAGTATTATATTATCACAGTTTTTCCCAACTCCAGTCCTCCAGTACACATTTGTATTGTAGCCCTGGACAAAAACACCTGATTCAGATGTCAAGGGCTTGATGATTAGTTGACAAGTACAATCAGGTGTGCTTGTCCGGGGCCACAACAAGATATGTATTGTTGGGGGCAGTGGAGGCTGCTCATAAGTGGAGGACGGTTCATAATAATGGCTGGAGTGGCATGGCTGGAATGGAGTGAATGGAATGGTATCAAACAGATGAAAACCATGTTGTTGATACCATTCCATTTACTCCATTCCAACCATTATTATGAGCTGTCCTCCCCTCAGCAGCCTCCACTGGTTGTGTGTACTCGAGGACCGGAGTTGGGAAACACTGTAGTAGAGTATAAAAACGTTTTGTCTATCAAACCCATTCATTGTTTCAGAGTCTCGTACCAAGCTGTATATATTCTTCCCATGATGGCTCATAGTGTCTCTGATTGCTCAGGGGACATTCATACATCACTGTCTTATTGCTATCCCTCTGCAGCTAGACACTAATGAGAAACAGTTGACTGTTCATTCCAGCCCTCAGTCATACACCCACACACACATACACACACACACATACACACACACACACACAGATATGCATGTGCACCCACGCATGCATGCATAGGAACGAATGCACACACACATTAATGCAGACACGGACACACACAAACATAGGCATGCATGCATAGGCATCAGCGCATGTACGCAAGCGCACGCACGCACGCACACACACACACACACACACACACGCACACACACACACTGTCCATCATGTCCTATGAGCAGGGTAAAGACAGAGCCAGCAAAAACAGCAGCTGACAGACCGTAATAGAGCCTGGCTGTCAATGTGTTGTCAGGAGTATCCCCCTGAGGATAGACTGGTCACTTAAAGCCATGATTACTCTTGATAGGTGTTAGCCTGGTGTTACAGTACAGTGAGGGGAGCTCGGCCAGGTCAAGGGATTCTCATAGCTCAGGATCTAGAATAGCCCCTGGCATAGATAGCCTACCGAAGTGTGAAAAGAGTGTGGATCTCTATTAATTGTCCTCACTGTAGTAATACTTATCTAACTGTGCAGTCATATGAAAAGTACTTGGATTAAAATGATGATGTAATCTTTTATTTCACGGACATGTTGGAGGTGTGTTTGAGCGTCCAGTGAACCTCATCAATGTTACAGTCTCTAGAGCAGAGAAATGGCTTCTCTCAATGTCCTTGTAGCTAGATCACTGTGATGCCCTGACCACTTCATGTGGATAGAGGAGTGGGTGTGTGCGTGGGTATTTTTGTGTGTGTAGGTGTGTGTCCGTGCATGTCTGTATGTACATGCATGTCTGTTTGTTTGTACACCTGGGTGAGAGAACCTTTGATCCTCTTATTGGGGAGTTGAATATTTGAATTCATAAATGGACACATCTCACCATCCCTTGTACTCCATCCCTGGTAAAGTGGCATTGTGACATCATCAAGTTCCAGAACACTGGAGCAGCCTATTACTATAGACCTAGTCTGCCTGTATGTCTGTATGTCTGTCTGTCTGTACAGATGTAGGATCTTAATTTGATCACTCTTTTGTTGCTGAGATTTGTACTGCAGAGCAAGAAATGCAAACTTGTATTGTATTACAAAAGGCTTCTAAAGTTTGTCATTTCCATTTTAAAATGTCAGACTTGATTTGCCCAAACAGAAAATGTATCAACCCCTACAAAAAATGTCCATTAATTATAATCCACATCATAATTCACATTTCCTGTTGCTGCAAAATTATTTTCCTGCTGTAGCAAACTGGCTCAAATTAAGATCCTACATCTGTATGTCTGTCTCTCTCTTTCCTTCTCTCTCCATCTCTCTCTGCCTGTACTCATATTCAACCTCTGCCTTCACCCTATTGAAGCACTTTGTTTTCTCATCTATTGCCTGCCTGCATCATGTTGCAAGGAGAGGGTGGCTGAGCACAGGTCAATCACTCCACATTGAGAATGATTATACAGTTGTTATCAAGTGCCACACTCAACATATTACTACTGTTGGCAATCAGAATACATACTTGTTGTAGTCCAAGAGTCTACTCAGTGAATACATGCAGGCCAGCGGGCAAGAGTCATGGCAACACATCTATATTCACACCTCCTCTATGTCTGCACTATTAAAAGCAGATCGCCGCCACATGTAGCATAAGAGATAGGTAAACAGCCTTTATGCGACACCTTCATTATTCACCATCTTTGTCATCTGTATGGGAGAGCATGGGGAGGCAGTGCTGTGCTGCTATGCCTTAAAAGGCCACCAGAGAGCATCAAATGACTACATACAGTATGTCAATGACCAAATGTTGTATGTAAAGCAATCATGAATGGTTTTCTAATATACTGTTTAGTACAACACATATCATAAAATAGTCTACACATCATAACATAGGCTACACACAAGTGCAAGTTTCAGTGGGGTAACTGAATTGATTCCCTTCAGAAATGTCAGTCCATTTATCCAATGAATCCTCCTGTTTCTCCCTCTCTCTCTCTCTCTCTCGCCTCTCTCTCTCTCTCTCTCTCTCTCTCTCGCTCTCTTTTATCCTCCCAAGACTGTTACATGTGTAATATGTTTTTTATCCAATGATAGTAAAGATCATTAATGTTGCCATTAATTTGAAAACGATAAAAAACTGCCAGTTCAGTGTTTGGCTACAGTTTAGCCCTGCAGCTCTCTGTAAAGGCAGTAAGGCTCTTGCAGTCCAGTGAAGATTAGATTGCTTTACAGGCCAGTGAGCCTGGGTGAATCCACAGAGAGCTGCACACAAAGACTGGCACAGAGAGATCAGAGTGGTGCCTCCTGGGTAGTGATGATGAACAAACCTTGGCCTCTCCTGAAGACGATAACAAATGCCTTCATCCTCCAGCCAAGACCATTAGTGGCCAGATAAATGCAGGGTGTGTGTATGTGTTTCAGAGGGTTAATGTACATGTGGGTGTGTTGGTAGTAAGTGTTCTATAGAGGGACGATGTGTGTTTCCTTCTATGTGTGTCTGTCAGTGTGTTTATGCACTCTACCTAGTCTTCCTTTCAGACCCCTAGACACTTGTATGGCCACAGGGTGCATCCTGAT
>NW_025533863.1:300000-384771 GCF_020615455.1 Coregonus clupeaformis
TCCTTCTGTTCGGCCATTGAGCTACAGTCAGTCTCACATCTGGTTTTCACCCCCAATCCAATGGTCAGGCGGAGAGAGCCAACCAGAAGATGGAATCCACGCTACGCTGTCTGGTCTCTTCCAACCCCACCTCCTGGGCCTCTCAGTTGCCTTGGGTTGAGTATGCCCACAATACTCTCCCTACATCTGCCACTGGGATGTCTCCCTTCCAGTGCCTGTATGGCTACCAACCTCCCCTGTTCCCTTCTCAGGAGAAGGAGCTCTCAGTGCCTTCTGTTCAGGCCCACATTCGTCGTTGCCACCGGACCTGGCATCGGGCCAGAAAGGCACTCCTTAGAGGTTCGGACCGGTATCAGCTCCAGGCGAATCGTCGCCGGATCCCCGCTCCCACCTATACCATCGGAGATAGGGTTTGGTTGGCCACACGGGATCTTCCGTTACGGACTGAGTCTAGGAAGTTGTTACCGAAGTTCATTGGTCCGTTTGTGGTGGAGAAGGTGATCAATCCAGTGGCAGTTCGACTCAAACTACCGAGGACGCTCAGAGTCCATCCCACCTTTCATGTCTCCTGCCTCAAGCCTGTCCTCCTCAGTCCTCTGTTGCCTCCTCCGCCTCCTCCTCCTCGGATGATCGGAGGTGGTCCTGCCTACACGGTGCGGCGCATCATGGATTCCCGACGGCGGGGCCGGGGTTTCCAGTATCTCGTGGACTGGGAGGGGTATGGTCCTGAGGAGAGGAGTTGGATTCCGCGGCGACAGGTCCTAGATCCGGATCTCATCAGGGGACTTCTACCGCTCCATCCTGGCGCTCCGGGAGTCCGCCCGGTGGCGTTCGTCGGAGGGGGTACTGTAACGATCCCGGCGGTCTGAGTCGGGTCCTGTCTGGTGACGAGTGTTTCTGGTCGTAGCTCCTGTTTCCCGAGGGTTCGGGAACGCTCCGGGGAGCGCGCTTGTTTCCGCACCTGCTTCCCATCAGCAATCGGCACACCTGGGCCTAATCATCACCCTTCTTAGGGTCTGGCCCAACATCCAGTTCCTGCCGGATCGTTAGCCATGAACAGTATGTTTTGCCGGCGTATCAGCCTCAGTACTAGAGTTAGTTTTTGTTGTTTTGTTGCACCCTGTTGACCTGCCTGGTACTTACCTCCGTTTTTGTTCTCCCCACAGTCACTCGTCCGGAACCTCTACCCAACCTCTGCCTGATGGTCGGGCGGCTGCCGAGCCATCATCGGATCAACCACTGGACCCTCTACAACTCCTCCACGCCGCCGCTCTGTTCCCTGGATTATTTCCCTTCACCCTTGGTTCAGTAAATAAACACTCACCTTTTGACACCACTTACCTTGTCCTGGTCTGCTTCTGGGTTCTGGCTTAGTAAACCGTGACACTGAGCCCCAACTCTTGGCATGGGCAGCCAAGCCAGGGCTGATGGTGTAGACTGTCACAGTGTCGAGAGGCTGGACACCTCAGCTTTATTGCAATCCAACATAGTGAAAGACTGGATGCTCCAGTTTCACAAGACAGTGGGGTTGGAGCTGGGGAACTCGGCTGATACGGTAGGTATTTTCATGAAATTATGAATCATTCTTTCAGCGTGTGTTCTCTTGGCCTAATAAGGGGATAAATGCATAATAATTCCCATCAATCCTTGCTCAGCACCCACCAGACACATCTATTTCTCCCATCCATTCATTATGTACCCTAGTTTCTGCCAGCTCCTCCTCAGCTTACACTCCCAGCTGATCACTATCAGGAAACAAATGAGAGAGAAAATAAAGTGAAGCAGATCATCAAAGTTCTGTGTGTGTACTTTCTTCTGGCGAGCGAAGCTCTATAAAACAAATCAATTGAGGTCCAATCTGGGATCGTTTACCTGGGAGGCAAGACAAGAATAACTTCAATTTCTGTGTTGAGGTGTTTGGATTCAAAACTGGCACACTCCAATCAAATGAAAGGGAAATAACTAAATCCCATTACATTAAATGGATCCTTCATTTCTAACTGCCTGTTTCAGACATTGGAATTACTTCAGAGGGACTTGTGAATGGTGGCATTGGATAACGTCCTACACTGGAGCAAAGGCCAGCTCAAAGTTCAGACTTCTAGAAGTGGTGTTAGGGTTTGACCTGTTAGGTTGTTATCAGTTCTTACTCTGTCACATGCTCCCATTATGCTCCCATGATGCTCCCTGTCCAGCACCCCACCCTAAGCTTCTGTGCTCCAGACTGGACCTGAGGTCTCCCCTTGCTCTCTGAGCCCTAACAGAGCCATCACTACCCAGCCTGAGGGACGGAGTTAGGGGGAACGTTAGCCAGTAGAGGTCCATGGAGGGCTTTCCCTCACTCAACCTTCAGATAACAGCCTCATGGACTAATTATTTTCTCTTTTAGATCAGTAGCCACAGCTCACCAGATGGCCCTGACTCATAATTGTGTCTGAGAGGAGGGATACAAAGCAGATGGACATCTCTAGTGGGGGGAAATGGACAAATCTGAACATTGATGTATGGCACAAGCACTTATTTAGATTTCCTTATAGGAACTTTTTTTTAACAAGGAAAGTTATCAGGTGCATTGTTACGAAACCAATAATTAGCCTAGTTAACTGGTCTGTAACCTGATTTATGGTGTGCATCTATGTGAGAAATCAGCGTATGAGGGCTGTGTTGTATGTACATGTGTCCAGGAGACAGCAACCTTACCTTAGGTTCAGGGCCAGCTCAGTCTTGAGTTGACTCCTCCTGGCTCGGCTAGCCCAAGTGGATTATTGCTTGTTCAAAATGATGACCGAAATACATATACACAAAAATAAACTAAAAAGGACAAGTCCAAAACTAAGGATTCAACCCACATGGCCCAAGTCTCGAACACCAGACCCTAGGAAACAGTGACTAGGGTCTGGTTTCAATGACTGATGGACTCTTTGGGTAACTTCGATAAGGGGAAATAAAACAATTCCGGGGTGGGTCCTCTTCAGACAGACAACTCTGCCAACAAATCATGAGGCAGACATGCCAGAACGTTGCGATTCGAAAAGTTTGCAGACAAAACCTTTGTAGTGGTTTTAGTGAAGATAGTTGATGCAAACTTGCCACTTGTGAAATGCACTCATTAAAAATAACTTGTGATCTCCATCCTGCTAGCTACTATTTTGTATTTTATTCAAGCGGATAAGGTGGTGAGGTAGGCAGAGATGTAGTTCCTCTAAATCAAATAAAATCTAGCTTTATTTATACAGCACATTTCAGACATGGAATGCAACACAATGTGCTTTACAGGAAAAAACAAATAAATAATACAAATAAAAGCTGAAATATTTACTACACAACAAACATAAGATAAAAAACTCAAGAATGACCCAAACTGAACAACTAAAAAGTATCCTAAGAAAAAGTAAAGCTAAAAATATGTGTTTTAAATATGTCCACAGTTTCAGCCCGCCTCAGGTTCTCTGGCTGGCTATTACAGAGGCTGGGAGCATAATAACTAAAGGCTGCCTCTCCATGCCTCTTGGTCCTCGGCTTTGGGTTAAAAGGCCAGTGCCAGAGGACCTGAGGGATCTACTGGGTACATAACATAAAAGCATGTCTGACATGTATTGGGGTGCACAATTGTGGATTGGTTTAAAAACCAATAGAATAATCTTTAAAATAATTCTATAACTCACAGGCAGCCAGTGCATAGACCTTAAAACTGGTGTAATGTGTGCTCTCCGTCTGGTCTTGGTCAGTACCCGTGCTGCAGCATTCTGTATGTTTTGCAGTTGTCCAATGGATTTCTTGGGTAGAACAGACAGGAGAGCATTACAGTAGCCAAGCCTGCTTGTAATAAAATCATGGATGAGTCTCTCTGTATCAGCCTGAGAGAGAAACGGCCGCACCTTGGCAATGTTCCTCAGGTGGTAAAAAGCTATTTTGGTCCCATTCCTAATGTGTGATTCAAAATTTAGTTCAGAATCTAAAATAACACCTAGGTTTTTTACCTGGTGTTTTATATTTATTGCCCGTGAATTAAAATGTGCGGCTAGATTCTCTCTTAGCTTTGGCTCAAAGAATAAGTATCTCGGTCTTGTATAAAGTTGTGTATCGTCCGCGTAGCAGTGAAAATCAATACTGTGCTTTCTGATAACGCTGACAAGAGACAACATACAGTACATTCGGAAAGTATTCAGACCCCTTGACCACATTTTATTACGTTACAGCCTTATTCTAAAATGAATTAAGTTACTTTTTTTCCTCATCAATCCACACATAATACCCAATAATGACAAACCGAAAACAGGTTTTTAAATTTTTAGCAAATGTATTAAAATTAAAAAACAGAAATAACTTATTTACATAAGTATTCAGACCCTTTGCTATGAAACTATAAATTGAGCTCAGGTGCATCCTGTTTCAATTGATCATCCTTGAGATGTTCCTACAACATGAATGGAGTCCACCTGTGGTATATTAAAGGTCCCTAAGAACACAATAGCCTCAGTGGAATGGAAGCAGTTTGGAACCACCAAGACTCATCCTAGAGCTGGCCGCCCGGTAAAACTGAGCAATTGGGGGAGAAGGGCCTTGGTCAGGGAGGTGACCATCTCTGCAGCACTCTACCCATCAGGCCTTTATGGTATAGTGGCCAGACGGAAGCCACTCCTCAGTAAAAGGCACATGACAGGCCGCTTGGAGTTTGCCAAAAGGCACCTAAAGGACTCTCTAGACCATGAGAAACAAGATTCTCTGGTCTGATGAAACCAAGATTGAACTCTTTAGCCTGAATGCCAAGCGTCACGTCTGGAGGAAAGCTGGCACCATCCCTACGGTGAAGCATGGTGGTGGCAGCATCCTGCTGTAGTGATGTTTTTCAGTGGCAGGGAGTGGGAGACTAGTCAGGATCGAGGGAAAGATGAACGGAGCAAAGTACAGAGAGATCCTTGATGGAAACCTGCTCCAGAGCGCTCAGGACCTCAGACTGGGGCGAAGGTTCACCTTCCAACAGGACAATGACCCTAAGCACACTGCCAAGACAACGCAGGAGTGGCTTCGGGACAAGTCTCTGAATGTCCTTGAGTGGCCCAGCCAGAGCCCAGACTTGAACCTGATCGAAAATCTCTGGAGATCTTAAAATAGCTGTATTGTTCATACACTCAATAAAATATGTAGCAACTTCAGAGTTAAGATAGCGTTTCTTAATAATGCGTTCAGTATTACCCTGTGCTATGGGCAACAAGGTAGTAAAAAATACACCGCAGTTATCAGATAAAGCAACATCAACAATAAAGGATATGTCAGTAGAAAGCCTCTTGGTAACAACCAGGTCCAGAGTATGGCTGCAGTTATGGGTGGGCCCAGTAACATGTTGGATAAAGTCCATAAAGCTCAAAAGAGTCATGAATTGAATGGCCTTGGAGTCAGTCTCTTTGTCAAAATGAATATAAAAATCGCCCAACACAATGATTTTATCATAGTTCTCAAGGACAATAGAAAATAGTTCAGATAGATCAGTAAAGAAAGTGGGGTAGTGCTTTGGTGGCCTATACAGGGTTATGGCCAGCACTGGTGGCTGACATTTAAACAGTATAGCATGATGCCCAAACAAAATGTCCTTACAGCTGAGAGCATTAGTAAAAATAGAGGCTGTCCCACCACCCTTTTTCCCTTTTCTGATAGAGTACGAAAAGCTGTAGTCCAGGGGGAGGCTTCAATAAGAGCGGCACTACAGTCTGATAACAGCCGTGTTTCAGTGAAAAACACGCTATCAACTTTGCGCTCAGTAATGAGATCATTCATGAGAAAGGTTTTACTTGTGATTGCTCTAACATTTAAAAGTGTCATAGTTAATGATTGTGGGCCACTCTGCCCCTGGGGCATATGCCTTGAGGTAACCAATGGAATAACAACCAAATTATTAATGTTACAACCACGTTTTCTGACAGTCTCCAATCTATCAGAATGGTAGGAGATAACAGTTTGTATAAACTCAGTAGAAGGCGGAGTTAAATTAACATGAATTGGGTTACTCACAATAACCATAGTGCCATTTCTACAGGACTTGATATGCTTTCCAAGTCCTCTGTTGCTTATTCTGTCAGGGAGAACTGGAGCACTGCCAGAACCTGTCCGTCAGCCTCTAAAACAGTGTGCGATGTTGCTGGAAATAATCCTGGAACCCCTGTGGTTAGGGTGATTCATGACAAAAAAGTGCTGGTTGCTCCCACAGCAAATCAAACTTGTCACAAAAAGAGACATTCCTGTCGTTGCAAAGTTTCTTCAGGTACTCGTTTATGGCAAAGGGTCGGCTGAAACGTTCCGTACCCCTTCAGTAGCACAGGAGGGGGCCAGAGATAATTATTATCTTCCCTGTGCTAGCGAGGCTGTTTAAAAAAAATTGTAGTCCTCCCTCAGATCGCCTAAAACGAAGGTAGTTAAAACCTATATTGGAGTAGTTGGCCAGAACCATGGGCAGGAGGGATTTCATGTCAGGGACACGGGCTCCTGGGTGACAGAGGACCTTGGTCGGTCCACAGAGGTAGTGTTGGGATCTATTTTCTTATAATTAGATGTTATGCCTAGCTTAAAAAGAATACATTAATGATTAAACATAATAGGTTTGTGCTGTACTGATATAGATTGTTTAACATAACAAGCTGTGACTAATGTGAGGAACCGTTAGGGGGGAGGCTGAGATAGACTTGTGACACACACACACACACACACACACACTGCCTCTTTGTTAAACCGCTCAAGGACATGTGTACTGCAACAATGAAGAAGAGGAAACTATGTCTGAGGTTGCTGACTCTCGAGACAAGTTGCAAAAAACAACTAATGCCCGGCAACAGTGAAGCGCCAAGGGCCTGGGACCAGCCTGTGCGCCAACGATAGGCTGAGTAAGTTTAAACCACGCTCAGCCTCTACTCTGACAGGCCCGCTTTGAACGGGAACTATCTCTGTCAGAGTATTAAAAGAATAACTTTGGGTTGGGACAGTTAGTTCTTTGTTTTGCCCTGCGAGGTGTTACAGTGAACCCGTATATACGAAGATTGCATTTACCATTTATTCGCTTGACTAATTATATTAATAAAAAAGCTGAAAATATATTCAGTGACTTTGTGTTAAATTCTGTTCTGATACCAGATTCGAATTACGCAACTTAACAGTAGGTAGGTAGGCCAAAATCTCTCACTGTCGAGCTGCCCACAATGATGGTGGTCGTGATGGAATCCGATGGGGAAGTGAATTGAGGTGGCCATGGGGAGGGTGCCACTGGGCGGCCGTTGGCTGTTGGTATACACCCAGGATCCGTGCTGACTCCTGGGGCTGGTAGGGCCGTCTCAAGCGGGGCAAAGCTGTTTGATAGCTGGATCGGATCTTCTCGGATAGATGAAGGGTGGCCAGACTGCCTCCCCGATCTCAGACTGCCTCCCCGATCTCCTACGCCTTGTGAGTGTCCAGTCTCCCATTGTCCACAGAGTTGAGCTTAACATCTGTACGTTGGATTGGGACAGATCAACGCCACCCGACTCAGACAGCTTTTCTATAGGAAGCATTTAAAACCGAGATTCGGTTTGCCTGGGTTAAAGCAAGGTCAGTGTACTTAGAAAGCAGGTTTTCCTTTTCTCGCAGCCAAGCTAACAGCCGGAGGATCTCTTCCCTAAGATGCTTGATGGTGGTGCATTTAGGGCAGACAAATCCCTGTCCATTTTCCAGTTCCACCTTATCTTTATCATGTGATTGTGTGGAAAACATCTCACACCTGACGCATTTGTGCCCAGCCGTGGATAAAAACACTGGTGGGAGGGCCTCCCGAGAGGCGCAGCGGTCTAAGGCACTGCATCGCAGTGTTGCGGCGTCACTACAGCCTGGGGTTTGATCCCAGGCTGTGTCACAACCGGCCGTGACCGGGAGTCCCATAGGGCGGCGCACAGTTAGCCCTGCGTCATCCAGGTTAGGGGAGGGTTTGGCCTGGGGGGCTTTACTTGGCTCTTCGTGCTCCAGCGACTCCTTGTGGCGTGCCGGGCACCTGCAGGCTGACTTCGGCCATCAGTTGAACGGTGTTTCATCCGACACATTGGTGCAGCTGACTTCCGGGTTAAGCGAGCGGGTGTTAAGAAGCGCGGCTTGGCGGGGTCATGTTTTGGTGGACGCATGACTCGACCGTCGCTTCTCCCGAGCCCGTTGGGGAGTTGCAGCAATGAGACAAGATCGTAATCACGAAATTGGGGAGAAAAAGGGCGGTAAAAATGTACTTGCGGTCCCAGCCATAAAAATGTACTTGCAGTCCCAGCCGTAAAGGCTGACAGCGTCGCGGAATCCATAGCAATTCTTAACTTTAGCTATGATTAAAAAGGATTTAATCAAAACTATTTCATAAAAACAACAAACCGAGTGTAGACAGTACACTATTCTGTTGCGTGCTTTGATGACGTCTGTTGCGTGATGACGTCTGTTGGCTGTCTCGCTCTCTGCAGTGTGAGAGCATGCATCCAAAAGAGTCCGTCATTGAAACCAGCCCTTATCACTGTGGCCTAGGGTCTGCTTTTGAAGACTACATGGCCACCAATATTTTTTTTTGCACACTAATCATCACTTGATTGGCTCCACCTGTGGGCTTAATAAGGCTTGGCATAGCACCTGACCCTGACTCGGTTGGTGCTGCCACCTGGGGATAGAGAGTGGAAGTGTATTCTGGTAGTGTGGTGCCTAACTATGTGCCAATACTAAACTACCCCCCATATCATAACACATGTTCAGTAAATATTGTGTTGCTGTCGTAATATTACAGTTGTTATAACATTCAGTAATTTAACAATTTGAGGGTTCCCCTGTTAAGGATAGCATACTGTATTTGACTGTCACATTCTTGTTAATTTGAATAATCATAGCCATTCCTTTGCTTCACATTGACTGTGAAAGTATCATGCAGTATGTATTTTAGTAAATTATGTACCAGTGCTTTTTTATTTTAATCTGATATTCTCTTAGGCTTTGACAGTTTTGATGTACAAACCATCTGGCCTGTGAAAATGGAAACGGAAATAAACTAGAGGAGGAGATGAAAGAGAGCTGTCAAGGCACTGACAAATATATGACCAGAGCCAGGAACTCACCTTTCGCTTACTACCAGAGCCAAAATGCCCACACACTGCAGCTTCTGTGGACATGTACTGGTAACCCATCACGCATCGTTAAGGCCATCAGTGTTTAGGACCTATGTTTACATGCATATAAACCTAAGCTGATGAGGTGGAGCTGGCAATTTACCTCCTCTCTCAGAGCCACGGGAGTTTGTTTCTCACCCATTACTAACTCATGGGAAAATGTGGCAGTCCTTATGGGAGTGTGATGAGACACAGATTATCCATTATATTGATCAGATACTCTAGTGGCCGCAGTCGGAAGGAGGCAAGATCAGTTGGACCATTCTAGCCAATGAGAGGGCATATATGCGTGTGAACAACAGGCACAACGGTTTCCACTAGTTACCACAGCCACAAAGTCAAGTTGTCTTGATCATAAAAATTAATGAAAACAAACCTTTGCTTTTTGGTCTTAATTTAAGGTTAGGCATAATGTTAGCAGTGTGGTTAGGGTCAGGTCTAAAATGACATTTTAAGAAGAGAAATTGTAGAAATAGGCAGGGTTTATGAATTTGTGGCTGTGGTAAATAGTGATGACCAGGCACAACACAGATATTGTGTTTTTTCTTAAATTTGCCAGGATGTCACGTGTCCTACTTATATCAGTACACTTGTAACAACCTAATCATTATGAAACTTATATTCAATCAAATAAGCCAGAAGTAGCAAATAAGAATTCGGTTAAATGTGTTAATATGAAGAAAACTGATTTTGGGCCCAGTTATGCCTCTCGCTTCACCTCTTCCTCTCTGGATGAGAGCAGGCTTGGCAGGGTGAGAGGAACAGCAGGAGAGGGGGGTGGGGTCAGAGACGGGCCAGGAAGGCGAGGGGATGGGGTGGAGGTCTCTGGTACTCTATGGGCCCATCCATCCATCACAGGATGTCACATCATGGAGCAACAGCTTGGATTTCACACCTCACGGTCGGTGGAGGGTCTCCTCACTGAGGGGAGAGGAGAGAAAAGGAGGCCTGACCTTATCTAGATAGTGTACCATTTAAACTGCTGAACAGGTCAGAGCATAGACAAGGGTAGACAATCTGACAATCTATTTCCACTTGACTGGGTACAGCTCTCTCTCTCTCTCTCTCTCTCTCTCTCTCTCTCTCTCTCTCTCTCTCTCTCTCTCATGCCTCAGAGAGAGGGTTATGTTTTATCTGCTGTGATTGGAACTTAATTATTGTGTCATTGCATGTGCTGGCTCATTAGTGATTACTGTGATTACTTTTACTGTGCTTCCTTAGTGTTCAAGGACAGCTAAAGACCTTACTGTACTTGCAGGGTTAGCTCACCAATGGTCTGTATGCACGTTGAGGTAGATAGTGGGAAGGAAAGGAATCATCCCCACATGTCTCAAGCTGACCACCATCATTCCTGTTCCCAAGAATTATAAGGCTACCTGCCGCAATGACTACTACCCTGTAGCACTCACATCTGTAATCATGAAGTGCTTTGAAAGGCTGGTCATGGCACACATCAACTCCTTCATTCCAGACACCCCAATTTGCATACCGCCCGAAAAGATCTACAGACGCTGCAATCTCAATTGCACTCCACACTGCCCTCTCCAACCTGGACAAGAGGAATACCTATGTGAGAATGCTGTTCATTGACTACAGCTCAGCGTTCAACACCATAGTGCCCTCGGACCCTGGGTGTGAACACCTCCCGCTGCAACTGGATCCTGGACTTCCTGACAGGCTTAACCCAGGTGGTGAGGGTAGGCAACAACACCTCCGCCACGCTGACCCTCAACACAGGGGCCTCCCAGGGGTGTGTGCTTAGCCCCCTCCTGTACTCCCTGTTTACCCACGACTGTGTGGCCATGCATGACTCTAAATCCATCATCAAGTTTGCTGACGACACGACGGTAGTAGGCCTGATTACCAATGGCAATGAGACAGCCTACAGCGAGGAGGTCAGAGACCTGGCAGTGTGGTGACAGGACAAAAACCTCTCCCTCAACATCAGCAAGACCAAGGAGCTGATTGTGGACTATAGGAAACAGGGGACCACAGCGGAGAGGGTCAAGAGCTTCAAGTTCCTCTGTGTCCACATCACTGAGGACTTAACATGGTCCTCTCACAGCAGAAGTGTCGTGAAGAAGGCACAGCAGCGCCTCTTCTCCTCAGAAGGCTGAAACGATATGGCATTGCCCCTCAGATCCTCAGGAACTTTTACAGCTGCACCATCGAGAGCACCCTGACTGGTTGTATCACTGTCTGGTATGGCAACTGCAGCGACATCGACAGGAGGGCCCAACAGAGAGTGGTGCGGACAGCCCAGCACATCACTGGGGGTGAGTTCCCAGCCATCAAGGATGTACATGCCAGGCAGTGTCTGAGAAAGGCCCCAAAAATTGCCAAAGACTCCAGCCACCCAAGACATGTACTATTCTCTATACTCCCATCCGGCAGGCGGTACCGGTGCATCAAGGCTCAGACCAACAGACTCCTAAACAGCTTCTATCCCCTGGCCATAAGACTGTTAAATGGCTAACAACTACTGCTTTCCCTCTCCCACAGACTATCAACACTGACTCTATGCCCATCCACAGGTCACTCAGACACACACACCTTCACTGTCACTCTTACTCACACATACACCCTCACACTCACAACTGACGCCACACACTTACACCCACACGGTGTTGCTGCTAAAATGATTATTGACTAGATTTATTACTACCATTACGCTGTTGTTTACATGTATATATTACCATTAGTATATTACCATCAGTATTTATATATTCCTGCTACCAGTCACTTTTCAGCCCTGTTTACATGTATATCCATCTATCATGCCTACACTGACACTCTTGCACAAACACACACACACTCACACTAACACTTACACACATAAACTCACATACACACACTCACCACCATGCACCCACCCACCACGTATACTGCTGCCATGCTGTTTGCTATTATTATTATTATTATTATTATTATTATTATAATCGTTCTACCAGTCACTTTCTCCTAATCCCTGCCTTTATGTACATATCTACCTCAACTACGCCAGTATCCCTGCACATTGTACATTTAGTACTGGCATGCACCCTGTATATAGCTTACATTCTCCAGATGTTTTTCCTTCCTCTCTTAAACAACACATTTCACTGCTCCTATCTGGTGTACTTGACAGTATTCATAAATACAGAAATGATATATATATATATACAGTACCAGTCAAAAGTTTGGACACACCTACTCAATAATTTCTTTATTTTTACTATTTTCTACATTGTAGAATAATAGTGAAGACAACAAAACTATGAAATAACACATATGGAATCATGTAATAACCAGCTTCAACTGGAATGTTTTTCCAACAGTCTTGAAGGAGTTCCCACATATGCTGAGCACTTGTTGGCTGCTTTTCCTTCACTCTGCTGTCCGACTTAACCCAAACCATCTCAATTGGGTTGAGGTCGGGGGATTGTGGAGGCCAGGTCATCTGATGCAGCACTCCATCACTATCCTTTTTGGTAAAATAGCTCTTACACAGCCTGGAGGTGTGTTGGGTTATTGTCCTGTTGAAAAACAAATAATAGTCCCACTAAGCCCAAACTAGATGGGATGGCGTATCGCTGCAGAATTCTGTGGTAGCCATACTGGTTAAGCGTGCCTTGAATTCTAAATAAAATCACAGACAGTGTCACCAGCAAAGCACCCCCACACCATAACACCTCTTACTCCATGCTTTACGGTGGGAAATACACATACAGAGATCATCCGTTCACCCACACCGCGTCTCACAAAGACACGGCGGACTCCAGACCAAAGGACAAATTTCCACCGGTCTAATGTCCATTGCCCGTGTTTCTTGGCCCAAGCAGGTCTCTTCTTCTTTAGTAGTGGTTTCTTTGCAGCAATTCGACCATGAAGGCCTGATTCACACAGTCCCCTCTGAACAGTTGATGTTGAGATGTGTCTGTGACTTGAACTCTATGAAGCATTTATTTGGGCTGCAATTTCTGCGGCTGGTAACTCTAATGAACTTATCCTCTGCAGCAGAGGTAACTCTGGGTCTTCCATTCCTGTGGCGGTCCTCATGAGAGCCAGTTTCATCATAGAGCTTGATGGTTTTTGCGACTGCAATTTTTCCGTATTGACTGACCTTCATGTCTTAATAGTAATGATGGACTGTCGTTTTTCTTTGCTTATTTGAGCTGTTCTTGCCATAATATGGACTTGGTCTTTCACCAAATAGGGCTATCTTCTGGCTCAAACGCATTAAGAAGGAAAGACATTCCACAAATGAACCTTTAATTGAAATGCATTCCAGGTGACTACCTCATGAAGCTGGTTGAGAGAATGTCAAGCGTGTGCAAAGCTGTCATCAAGACCAAGGGTGGCTATTTGAAGAATCTCAAATATAAAATATATTTTGATTTGTTTAACACCTTTTTGGTTACTACATGATTCCATATGTGTTATTTCATAGTTTTGATTCTACAATGTAGAAAATAGTAAAAAATAAAGAAAAACCCTTGTATGAGTAGGTGTGTCCAAACTTTTGACTGGTAGTGCATTCGGAAAGTATTCAGACCCCTTGACTTTTTCCACATTTTGTTACGTTACAGCCTTATTCTAAAATTGATTAAATAGTTTTTTTCCCCCTCATCAATCTACACACAATACCCCATAATGACAAAGCGAAAACAGGTTTTTAGAAATGTTTGCAAATGTATTAAAAATAAAAAACAGAAATACCTTATTTACATAAGTATTCAGACCCTTTGCTATGAGACTCGAAATCCTTGAGATGTTTCTACAACTTGATTGGAGTCCACCTGTGGTAAATTCAATTGATTGGACATGATTTGGCTGCAATTTCTGAGGCTGGTAACTCTAATGAACTTATCCTCTGCAGCAGAGGTAACTTTGGGTCTTTCATTCCTGTGGCAGTCCTCATGAGAGCCAGTTTCATCATAGCGCTTGATGGTTTCTGCGACTGCACTTGAAGAAACTTTCAAAGTTCTTGAATTTTTCCGTATTGACTGACCTTCATGTCTTAAAGTAATGATGGACTGTCGTTTCTCTTTGCTTAGTTGAGCTGTTCTTGCCATAATATGGACTTTGTCTTTTACCAAATAGGGCTATCTTCTGGCTCAAACGCATTAAGAAGGAAAGACATTCCACAAATGAACCTTTAATTGAAATGCATTCCAGGTGACTACCTCATGAAGCTGGTTGAGAGAATGCCAAGAGTGTGCAAAGCTGTCATCAAGACCAAGGGTGGCTATTTGAAGAATTTCAAATATAAAATATATTTTGATTTGTATAACACTTTTTTGGTTACTACATTATTCCATATGTGTTATTTCATAGTTTTGATGTCGTCACTATTATTCTACAATGTAAAAAAATAGTACAAATAAAGAAAAACCCTTGAATGATTAGGTGTGTCCAAACTTTTGACTGGTAGTGTATATGTTTTATTCCTCGTGTTTTTTAGTTATACTATTTTAGTATTGCATAATGCACTGCTGGGAAGGGCTTGCAAGTTAAGCATTTCACTGTACTTGAGCATGTGAGAAATACAACTTGAAATTTGGAACTCACACTGTATCATACAACACATGGGGGTAATTAGCCAGTTTTGGCACGGAGATGTGTGTATTGATTCAAAGAGAATATACCTCCGTGGAACCTCTGGGACTAGCTAGAAACTACTGAGATTTTGCTGTGCTTCACTGTACACAGAATAAGAGAGATTTTTCAAGGGTTCTCCTTTCATTTAGAACAAACAGACTCGGCTCTCTCATGTGCTCTCTCACCCATCAGCTGATCAGACACGGATGGAAGGAGCGAGGTAGATCTGCACACAGGTGCTCCTGCCTACAGCAGGAGGATAGAGGGATGGAGGATAAAAGACACCGATGCTGACAGCCAGATGTGTATTAGACACACAGGCAAGACACACTCCAGGCCTCCACACTGAACTCCACCACTGCTTCAGTCTTCCGCTGTGCTAGACTTGTCAGCTTCATTGTTACCCAGGATCCCCTGAGTGTTGTCAGTCTGACAGGATAACAACTTGGTCTCTACTCTCTCTCTCTATCACTCTGCTCGGTCCTCTATCACCTCTCCTCCTATCACACTGACAGGCAGGGAGTTCCTCTTCGAATCAAAGAGATCTGCTTTAAAGTTACAACCATTCTGATAGGGTCACAAGAGAGAAAGGTCAGATGCTAAAGTAAACAAAGAAGTGAACAGCGATTATTCAGCATCACTGATGCAGACAGCGACAGAATCAGAATGTCAGAGTTTCAGCGCCACTGAACAGTGGACAGCTCCCGGCTCGGGCGCGCCAACTTCAGCACCACGGGAAAGTAGACAGCAATCGTATCCGGCGTCTGAAGTTCAGCACCACTGGAGAGTGGACAGCGATTGTATCCGGCGTCTGAAGTTCAGCATCACGGGAAAGTGGACAGTGATCGCCTCCAGGAAATAAGTGGGCCTGGGAAGTAGGCCTAACCAGAAAGAAGCCTAGAAACCTGGGAGGGGAAGGGGAGGCCATGTGGCTTTGTCAAACCAAACTTTAGAATCGCAAATAAAAGGGAATAAAATAAACCCCTCCATTGTTTCTTAGACTCTGCACCATACCATTTGACTATTCTTGCACAGATCGACAACTAACCGGTTTCATTAGAAGTCAAGAAAATCATGAAAAACAATTACAAGGAATTTGCGATTAACTTATATTACTAGATTAAGTTATATTACTACACAGTATCATGATTCAGGAGATGTTCACAGATAGCTATTCCCACTGTCTATTAGAAAGATATGAGACAGATTCATTCATGTCAGCCGGCATAAGGAGCTGATCCACTGGATCTGTTTTGAGTCTCTGTGTTATCCTTCTCAGTGATTCTACATGCTGCATTATGTAATTTATGGACAATGAGACTCCACCTCTCAGTCAACAGTTCTCTCTCACTGGTGTAAAACTAAATCAATGTGAGTACAGCACTGGAACTGGCAGAGGTGTTACAAGCTCAATAGAAAAATGAAATCCTGGGGGATTATTCTGCAAGCACTGGCTCCCACTTAGATCAACAGCAGCAAAGCCAGAACAAGAGGAGGTGGAGAAGTAGTGTCGGCTTCAGGCTAGGACTGGAGGTGAGACAGAGAGAGGGAGGGGGGGGGGGATGTGCTATGGATCTTTGAAAGGCTGCAGCTTTTTGGAATGCTGAATGCTCTCCAGAATAACAGTGTGCTCTCACTCATTCATTAAAGAAGCAGTGCTATTGTCTCACAAGGATAAAACAAAAGATGAAATGATTATGCTTATCATGCTTTGATTATGTCCTGCACTTTGTACTACTGCTACATGCATTGATTAACAAGAGCCTCTTGGTTGATGGCTTTTGGCTCGTGAATCAAATTCTAACCACACAGACAATTCATTATAACATATTCAACATTTCTGCAATCTGATATTGTAGGGTTGATTCCAATTAAGACACCATTTCTAATGCCATATATCACACTTAAGAGCAGTGTTAGGTAGGTTACTAGGGTTGAGCAGGTTTTTTGGTGACAGATAGCCTAGCCTAGCGGTTAGAGTGTTGGGCAAGTAACCGAAAGATCGCTGATTTGCCTTGAGCAAGGCACTTAACCCTAATTTGCTCCAGGGTGACCCTGTAAAACAACACATTTCACTGTACCTATCCTCTATGTGACAGCACAAAATATTTGTTTTATTTACTATATAAATGTAATCTGTTACAGTTACTAGTTACCTATCCAAAATTGTAATCAGTAAGGTAACTTTTGGATTACCTAAACTCAGTAACATAATTGGATGACTTTCTGTTACTTTACATTTAAGAGGCATTAGAAGAAGAAAAAAAGGACAGCCCTATCACACACACAAACAAACACGCGCACATACACACACTCACACACGTAGGCACACACACACGCATTAACACAACTTCTGTCTGTCAGCTCCATCCAAAATGGACCAGTGAGTTCTAAGAGCAGCCTGCCATTACCCCAAAACCTGCCTGCTGATGGAAGAAAAAAAATTGATGGCACTGCCTTGCTACTGAAAAACACCATGATGAACAGTAATGGCCATGTATTACAGTGGTCATTTAAGCATAGCCCATCTGTTTGATGGCATGAATAACATGTTGAGCAGGACTCAGTGACAGATGAAGGCCAAATATGAGTACATAACGGCTCTGTTTCTCTGTCCTCCAATGTCATATTCACAGAATGGAACTCTGGAGATGGGTGACACTGATCTCTTCTCCTAGCAACCGAGCTACAGTTAAAACCTTGGTGTGCCTGATGACATCCGTCATACATCCGTCTCTTTTTGTCTGACTGTCTATGCCGTATCTGGACTCATTGTGCTTCAGATGTGCCCTCCTGAAGATGAACAGATTTGACAATATAGCTGGGTTTATTCAAGGAATGAAAGTTATCTGCTGAGAAATCATCACTTGTTAATGGAGGGGGTCATATTGACAAGAACTATTGATGGAATCCTTTTCAATGTTATTGAGTTCACACTTTACTTCCAGTTGCCTTTGTGCAGTTCAGTTAGTACTTTGACAACCAGAATGTAATGGATATACAGAAAGTATTCAGATCCCTTGACTTTTTACACATTTTGTTACGTTACAGCCTTATTCTAAAATTGATTAAATTGTTTTTTCCCCTCGATCCTGACTAGTCTCCCGGTCCCTGCCGCTGATAAACATCCCCATAGCATTATGCTGCCACCACCATGCTTCACCATAGGGATGGTGCCAGGTTTCCTCCAGACGTGACGATTGGCATTTAGGCCAAAGAGTTCAATCTTGGTTTCATCAGACCAGAGAATCTTGTTTCTCATGGTCTGAGAGTCTTTAAAGTACCTTTTGGCAAACTCCAAGTGGGCTGTCATGTGCCTTTTACTGAGGAGTGGCTTCCGTCTGGCCACTCTATCATAAAGGCCTGATTGGTAGAGTGCTGCACAGATGGTTGTCCTTCTGGAAGGTTCTCCCATCTCCACAGAGGAACTCTGGAGCTCTGTCAGAGTGACCATAGGGTTCTTGGTCACCTCCCTGACCAAGGCCCTTCTCCCCCGATTGCTCAGTTTGGCCTGGCGGCCAGCTCTAGGAAGGGTCTTGGTGGTTCCAAACTTATTCCATTTAAGAATGATGGAGGCCACTGTGTTCTTGGGGACCTTCAACGCAGCAGAAATGTTTTGGTACCCTTCACCAGATCTGTGCCTCGACACAATCCTGTCTCGGAGCTCTATGGAAAATTCGGTTGACCTCATGGCTTGGTTTTTGCTCTGACATGCACTGTCAGTTGTGGGACCTTATATAGACAGGTGTGTGCCTTTCCAACACATGTCCAATCAATTGAATTGACCACAGGTGGACTCCAATCAAGCTGTAGAAACATCTCAAGGATAATAAATAGAATCAGGATGCACCAGAGCTCAATTTCGAGTCTCATAGCAAAGGGTCTGAATACTTATGTAAATTAGGTATTTCTAAAAACCTGTTTTTTTTGCTTTGTCATTATGGGGTATTGTAGATTGATGAGGATTATTATGATTATTTATCCATTTTAGAATAAGGCTGTAACTTAACAAAATGTGGAAAAAGTCAAGGGGTCTGTATACTTTATGAATGCACTGTACTTTCTAATCGCAGATATGAAACAGTAAGTGAATTGTAATGGAAGTACAGAGGCCAAACTCTGTTTCATATTAGTGAGTAAATGCAATTTCTTTATAACATGGTACCAGTACAACTCAATGCAAAGTGGGTCTGGTTATTGGGTAACTTTTTTCTGCAGCGTACATTTTTAACAACCGCAATGGGAGTTATTGTAATTCACCAGCAGTTATTCATAAAATATAGTTACCAAAGTCTGTAGACTAGACACTGAGGAAAGTTTTACTTTCATCTTTATCTATTTAATCACAAAGCAGACAGAGCTCCTTTACAACATTCAAAGCATGATGACATCCAACAATTTGGTTTCCTCTATCTCTTCCTGAAATCCCCTCTGTTTGCAGCAGAGACCTTCATTATTTTTCAATAATTGTTGCTCTCCACAAACAGATTTGTGAGGGAGGCTGTTTCAACATTTCCCAATAAAATGACATGAATGAGGTGCAAGTGAGCTCTGTCATTATGACATCACTGAAAATATAATAACTTCCATAAAGGGACATATCGGAATAAATATTCAAGATGCTGCTTCATATGCATTTTAAATGGCCCGACACTGCCACAGTTAGTTCTGACAACAACAGGCAATGACATCAGGTCAATAAAATATCAGATGCTCAAGTTGTTTACTACTGTCTGATTCTGTGAGTTCAGGTGTGATAGATGAATAGTTTTGAGTTTATTTGGTTGCATTTTAACCTGTGGATTTGCACAGAGATTTCATCAGTGGTTGTTGAAATCTAATTTCCTGTAAGCAGTGAGGACACAGTAATTCTCTGCAGGTAGAGGCGCTTAATAGTACCTCATTATCGACCTTGGCAGCACTCCCGAGCCCGGAGATTAAAAGTTGTGGCATTATAGTGATTCTGCTTTTGCTCTTTCCTTGTGGTCTTCAGAACATTAGATAAACCACACTGTAACTGTAACTCACTTTCAACTCCAAGCCCAGAGCTGACAGGGGACTCTGTAATGTTCAGTCAGCCATCAATGGACACGTGTGTGTGTGTGTATTCAAAAGGGAATACATTAATTTAAGAATCCATCATAAAAAGAACATTTCAAAGTCTCAAACATTTGCCTCAACAAATGTCAGACACAATATTATTATACAACAGTCTCTGAAAATCAATAAAGTGATAGGGGAATTGAGGTGGATGATACATTCAGAGTTTTTGCTGAGAACAAATGTCACACTTTAAACTTACACACACCTAGAGCTATGTTCTGATGTAGTGATATGTTATGAAAACGTTATCCAGTTTGACTGAGCTCATGATTTGAATAAATCTGACTGTTCGCAAATCAACATTTTGATAAAGGTGTTTAAGGCAGGATGTCAGTTTTCTTATCTGAAGTAGTCCTCTGATAAGGAAGAATCTAATTGATTTGTGGGGGTATTGACATCAGAAGCTATGTTGTGATGGGGAGATCAGGTATTATGAATCTGGCAGCTACTGTATATTTCGTAGCTAGGACCGCCATCTTCTCAAAACCACAAAATAGGACCATACCAATAAGAATTTGAGGGGCATGGACTTGAGGAGCTGCACATTTGCAGATTTCTCCTGGTCCATACCATACTGTGTGGTCAGATGAGATACAGTTATCCACTCCCATATGTCCTATATTACCATTTGGGAGTTTAACCCTCATTCCTTATTAATGGTAATGACTAACACATAATTAAATACGTTTTCCTCAACTCATTATTCCCAGTTCAAATGCTCCCATTAAGCTACTTGGGAAAATGTAGGTTTAATTGACACTACTGACCATGAGTAAAGGAATTAGCATCATTTTTTTTTTTTTTTTTTTTTAAGGGGTAGATCAGCTTTAATATTGCAGATAGATTGTAACTTCCATCAATGCAATTGTCTGCATCACTTCCAATCCCCCATATGTTTTTTTTTCTCGCAAATATATATATATATATATATACACAGTGATATGAAAAAGTATTTGCCCCCTTTCTAATTTTCTCTACTTTTGCATATTTGTGATACTGAATGTTATCAGATCTTCAACCAAAACCTAATATTAGATAAAGGGAACATACGTGAACAAATAACACAACAATTACATATTTATTTCATAAACAAAGTTATGCAACACCCAATTCCCCTGTGTGAAAAAGTAATTGCCCCCTTACACTCAATAACTGGTTGTGACACCTTTAGCTGCAATGACTCCAACCAAATGCTTCCTGTAGTTGTTGATCAGTCTCTCACGTCGCTGTGGAGGAATTTTGGCCCACTCTTCCATGCAGAACTGCTTTAACTCAGTGACGTGTGGGTTTTCAAGCATGAACTGCTCGTTTCAAGTCCTGCCACCACATCTCAATTGGGATTAGGTCTGGACTTTGACTTGGTCATTCCAAAACTTCAAATTTGTTGCTTTTTTAGCAATTTTCATGTAGACTTGATTGTGTGTTTTGGATCATTGTCTTGCTGCATGACCCAGCTGCGCTTCAGCTTCAGCTCACAGACGGATGGTCTGACATTCTCCTGTAGAATTCTCTGATACAGAGCAGAATTCATGGTTCCTTCTATTAAGGCAAGTCGTCCAGGTCCTGAGGCAGCAAAGCATCCCCAAACCATCACACCACCACCACCATGCTTGACCTTTGGTATGATGTTCTTACTGTGGAATGCTAACAAACTATAGTTTTGGCAAGTCGTTTAGGACATCTACTTTGTGCATGACACAAGTAATTTTTCCAACAATTGTTTACAGACAGATTATTTCACTTATAGTTCACTGTATCACAATTCCAGTGGGTCAGAAGTTTACATACACTAAGTTGACTGTGCCTTTAAACAGCTTGGAAAATTCCAGAAAATGATGTCATGGCTTTAGAAGCTTCTGATAGGCTAATTGACAACATTTGAGTCAATTGGAGGTGTACCTGTGGATGTATTTCAAGGCCTACCTTCAAACTCAGAGCCTCTTTGCTTGACATCATAGGAAAATCAAAAGAAATCATCCAAGACCTCCGAAAAAAATTTGTAGACCTCCACAGGTCTGATTCATCCTTGGGAGCAATTTCCAAATGCCTGAAGGTACCACGTTCATCTGTACAAACAATAGTACGCAAGTATAAACACCATGGGACCACGCAGCTGTCATACCGCTCAGGAAGGAGACGCGTTCTGTCTCCTAGAGCTGAACATACTTTGGTGCGAAAAGTGCAAATCAATCCCAGAACAACAGCAAAGGACCTTGTGAAGATGCTGGAGGAAATAGGTACAAAAGTATCTATATCCACAGTAAAACTAATCCTACATCGACATAACCTGAAAGGCCGCTCAGCAAGGAAGAAACCACTGCTCCAAAACCGCCATAAAAAAGTCAGACTACGGTTTGCAACTGCACATGGGGACAAAGATCGTACTTTTTGGAGAAATGTCCTCTGGTCTGATGAAACAAAAATAGAACTGTTTGGCCATAATGACCATCGTTATGTTTGGAAGAAAAAGGGGGTGCTTGCAAGCCGAAAAACACCATCCCAACCGTGAAGCACGGGGGTGGCAGCATCATGCTGTGGGGGTGCTTTGCTGCAGGAGGAACTGGTGCACTTCACAAAATAGATGGCATCATGAGGAAGGAAAATTATGTGGATATATTGAAGCAACATCTCAAGACATCAGTCAGGAAGTTAAAGCTTGGTCGCAAATGGGTCTTCCAAATGGACAATGACCCCAAGCATACTTCCAAAGTTGTGGCAAAATGACTTAAGGACAACAAAGTCAAGGTATTGGAGTGGCCATCACAAAGCCCTGACCTCAATCCTATAGAAAATGTGTGGGCAGAACTGAAAAGGCGTGTGCGAGCAAGGAGGCCTACAAACCTGACTCAGTTACACCAGCTCTGTCAGGAGGAATGGGCCAAAATTCACCCAACTTATTGTGGGAAGCTTGTGGAAGGATACCCGAAACTTTTGACCCAAGTTAAACAATTTAAAGGCAATGCTACCAAATACTAATTGAGTGTATGTAAACTTCTGACCCACTGGGAATGTGATAAAATAAATAAAAGCTGAAATAAATCATTCTCTCTACTATTATTCTGACATTTCACATTCTTAAAATAAAGTGGTGATCCTAACTGACCTAAGACAGGGAATTGTTACTAGGATTAAATGTCAGGAATTGTGAAAAACTGAGTTTAAATGTATTTGGCTAAGGTGTATGTAAACTTCCGACTTCAACTGTACATACATACATATATACATACACATACATACATATATATATATATATATATATATATATATATATACACATACATATATATATCCTTTAAAAATATATATTTCCCTTTATTACTTTCCAACCCCACCACCCCTTCCCTAATTGGAGTAAACTAGTGAACAACAATGCTTAGGCCTCTACTTCCAGCTTATACATACTATATACATTTTATGGACACAGTCAATTTTACAATAATTACATTTTGTTTGTTTTTACTCCTGAACTTCCTCTACCCTCAACCTCTCCGATCATTTTCATGATGCCCATCCGGTTTGCTTCTATATGCCATATATTTCTAACTGTGCTCTTTCACAAAAGCTCTCAACCTATAACCTATATACTTATTATGAACACAGTATGCTTACATTATTAGTTATCTTGTTGTTATTAGTTGTTGTTAGTTGTTATTAGTCCCATCCTTCAACTCCATCCATATTGGATTTCTATTTGCCATATATTTTTCAACTGTACTGTGATGTTTTACAAAAGTTCTGAACCTTTCTATTCTCATTGTTTCTACAGATTGTAAATTGAAAATATTTTTTTTTGCTGAAAGTATTATTATATTATTGATCGATTGACTATGACTTTTCAGATCACCCAGTAATGCTATCTGCAGGGTTAGCTCCAGGTAAATATTGCAATCCTTTAGCCATTCCTGGACCTGTGTCCAAAAACAAGCTACAAATGGACAGTACCAAAACAAATGATCTAATGATTTTGTCTCTTCGCAGCAAAATCTGCAGAGCTGGGAAGATTGTATCCCCCATATTAATAACATTCTATTGGTAGCAAGAACTTTCTATAATAATGTAAATTGAACAATTATAAGTTTTGAATACGGCGTCGTTTTGCGTATCAGTTCATAAACACTATGCCATGGGATCGGTACGTCAAAAATCTCTTCCCAACTATTTTGCAATCTATATGGGACGGCTGTCAATCCTTTGGTCCTTAAATGAAATTGGTATACTTTTTTATTTATCACAGTTTTCTTTAACCAATTATGTTCTTTAATGCAAGGCCGACAGACAAGTTCCTTACTTTTTCCCCCTTCCACATTCCTCTTCCATTTTTGCGGTAATGCTGCAATTATTTTGTTGTAATTTTGGGTAGAGCAGACATTTCCATATGTTTTGTTAGCTGCATAACTCCACCAGTCCTACCGATGACATCATTTATGAAATTATACCTTTTTAAACATTTTGTCAAAAAAATAGGTTTTTTATCAATTAGTATACTTACTAATTTTCTAGAGAACCAGTTCGGATTTAAGTATAACTTTTGTATGACTGAAGCTTTTAGTGATAGGTCTAATGCTTTAATATTTAATAATTTCTGTCCTCCGAATTCATATTCATTATATAAATAGGCCCATTTAATATTGTATGGCTTGCCGTTCCAAATAACATGGAATATTGTTTTCTCATATAATTTAAAAAACTGTTCGCTAGGCGTAGGCAAGACCATAAGCAAATAGGTAAACTGGGATAATACTAAAGAGTTAATCAGGGTGATTTTAATGTAAATTTTTTATTTTTTAGTGATCCAATACGTAATATAGTACATTTATCATAATTTGGTTGTAATCCAGAGAGGTTAGAAAATGTATCTAGATCCTCTATGAGGCTGTGGAGGGATTAAAGTTGTGGATTTAAAAGAAAACATGAATCATCAGCGTACAATGACACCTTTGTTTTTAAGCCCTGGATTTCTAATCCCTTGATATTATTGTTGGATCTGATTTTAATAGCTAACATCTCGTTGGCCATAATAAATAGATATGCCGATAGTGGACAACCTTGTTGAAATAGCCATTATTTACTATTTTACACCTACGGTTACTATGCATGATTTTAAACCATTTTATAAGAGATTCTCCAAAATTGAAATGTTCCAGGCATTTATATATAAACCCCAGTCGTACTTTATCAAATGCCTTTTCGAAGTCTGCTATGAATAGCAGGCCTGGTTTCCCAGATTTTTCATAGTGTTCTATTGTTTCCAGTACTTGCCTTATATTATCTCCAATGTATCTTGCATGTAAAAAACCTGTCTGATTAGAATGAATAATGTCCGACAATACCTTTTTAATTCTATGCGCTATACATTTTGCTAGAATTTTTGCATCACAACACTGAAGTGTAAGGGGCCTCCAATTTTTTTAATGGACTGGATCTTTATATTTTCCACTTGTATCCTGTTTCAGTAATAATGAAATCAGACCTTCTTCTTGAGTGCCTGATAATCTACCATTTACATAGGAGTGGTTAAAACATGTTAATAACGGTCCTCTGAGTATATCAAAAAAGGTTTGGTATACCTCGACTGGTATGCCATCCAACCCTGGAGTTTTCCCGGACTTAAAGTCTTTAATTGCATCCAGAAGTTCCTCCTCTGTAATTTCACCTTCACATGAGTCTTTCTGTATGGCTGTAAATTTTACATTATCAATAGAAAAAAAATCTCTACAATTAGCTTCAGTTAGAGGAGATGGAGGCGACTGAAACTAAAACATATGTTTAAAGTACTTTGTTTCCTCCTTCAAATCATGGTGACTCCGTCATTTGTAACCAGTTTCAGTCAATTCTTTTTGGTAGCATTCCTATGTTGAAGATTAAAAAATAATTTGGTGCATTTTCCCCCATATTCCATCCAGTTTGCTTTATTTTTTATAATATATTACACTTGATCTTTCTTGAATAAGTTTCTCTATTTCTTTTTGTTTTTCCTCTAATTTATTCTGAGCCTCTATGTTACAGTTTTTATTGCTATCCATCTGTTCTCTTAGACCTTCTATTTCCTTTGTTAGTATGGACTCTTTTGACCTAAATTGCTTTTGTTTTCGAGATGAGTACTGATGAGTACACATTTAAAGGTGTCCCATACAATAAGGGGATTTGCTTTACATTTTTACATTTAAATGTTTTAGTCATTTAGCAGACGCTCTTATCCAGAGCGACTTACATGAGCAATTAGGGTTAAGTGCCTTGCTCAAGGGCACATCGACAGATTTTTAACCTGTACCTATGTTATGTCGGAAAAAATCAGTTATAAATTCCTCTGTACTAGTTAAAAACAAGTTATCATCCAATAGGCTTTGATTAAATGTCCAATATCTTCGCCCACGTGGAAATTCAGTAAGAGTAATGTATATGCCAATTATATGATGGTTCGACCGCATTCTGTCCCTTTTTAAACTTTTGGTGCCAACGAGAATGACATAAGAAAGAAGTCAAGACGACTAGCTTGATTGAGTCTCACTAGATCAGGATTTTTAAGCCTCCATATATCTACTAGTTCTAATGTATCCATGACATTCACGATTTCCTTAAGAGCATGAGGGTGATTGTTTGTAGTGTGATTTCCTTTACGGTCCATTGAGCTATTTAAAACTGTATTATAATCTCCCACCATAATAATAGTGTCTTGAATTGCTTGCAGGGTTGATAATTTATTATACATAGTCAAAGATGTGTGGATCATCATTATTTGGGCCGTAAAGGTTAATGAGCCATATCTGTTTATGGTCCAATAACATATTTAAAATAATTTACCTCCTTGCGTATCTGTTTGGACAATTTTCACATTCGGATCGAAATTACTGTTCATTAATATCATCACCCCTTTTGAGTTTCTTTGCCCATGGGAGAAGTATAATAATAATAATAATAATATGCCATTTAGCAGACGCTTTTATCCAAAGCGACTTACAGTCGTGCGTGCATACATTTTTGTGTATGGGTGGTCCCGGGGATCGAACCCACTACCTTGGCGTTACAAGCGCTGTGCTCTACCAGCTGAGCTACAGAGGACCACAATATTCGCCCCCCCATTCCTTTTTCCACACAACTTAATCTAGAATTGCTGAATGAGTTTCCTGTAAACAATATATATTATATTCCTTCTCTTTGAGCCATGTAAATATTGTTCTTCTTTTGTTATTATCTGCTAAGCCATTACAGTTATAACTGGCTATACTTATTTCACCATATACAGTGAGGGGAAAAAGTATTTGATCCCCTGCTGATTTTGTACGTTTGCCCACTGACAAAGAAATGATCAGTCTATAATTTTAATGGTCGTTTTATTTGAACAGTGAGAGAATAACAACAAAAATATCCAGAAAAACGCATGTCAAAATTTTTATAAATTGATTTGCATTTTAATGAGGGAAATAAGTATTTGACCCCCTCTCAATCAGAAAGATTTCTGGCTCCCAGGTGTCTTTTATACAGGTAACGAGCTGAGATTAGGAGCACACTCTTAAAGGGAGTGCTCCTAATCTCAGTTTGTTACCTGTATAAAAGACACCTGTCCACAGAAGCATTCAATCAATCAGATTCCAAACTCTCCACCATGGCCAAGAACAAAGAGCTCTCCAAGGATGTCAGGGACAAGATTGTAGACCTACACAAGGCTGGAATGGGCTACAAGACCATCGCCAAGCAGCTTGGTGAGAAGGTGACAACAGTTGGTGCGATTATTCGCAAATGGAAGAAACACAAAAGACCTGTCAATCTACCTCGGCCTGGGGCTCCATGCAAGATCTCACCTCGTGGAGTTGCAATGATCATGAGAACGGTGAGGAATCAGCCCAGAACTACACGGCAGGATCTTGTCAATGATCTCAAGGCAGCTGGGACTATAGTCACCAAGAAAACAATTGGTAACACACTACGCCGTGAAGGACTGAAATCCTGCAGCGCCCGCAAGGTCCCCCTGCTCAAGAAAGCACATATACAGTGGGGAGAACAAGTATTTGATACACTGCCGATTTTGCAGGTTTTCCTACTTACAAAGCATGTAGAGGTCTGTAATTTTTATCATAGGTACACTTCCACTGTGAGAGACGGAATCTAAAACAAAAATCCAGAAAATCACATTGTATGATTTTTAAGTAATTAATTTGCATTTTATTGCATGACATAAGTATTTGATCACCTACCAACCAGTAAGAATTCCGGCTCTCACAAACCTGTTAGTTTTACTTTAAGAAGCCCTCCTGTTCTCCACTCATTACCTATATTAACTGCATCTGTTTGAACTTGTTACCTGTATAAAAGACACCTGTCCACACACTCAATCAAACAGACTCCAACCTCTCCACAATGGCCAAGACCAGAGAGCTGTGTAAGGACATCAGGGATATAATTGTAGACCTGCACAAGGCTGGGATGGGCTACAGGACAATAGGCAAGCAGCTTGGTGAGAAGGCAACAACTGTTGGCGCAATTATTAGAAAATGGAAGAAGTTCAAGATGACGGTCAATCACCCTCGGTCTGGGGCTCCATGCAAGATCTCACCTCGTGGGGCATCAATGATCATGAGGAAGGTGAGGGATCAGCCCAGAACTACACGGCAGGACCTGGTCAATGACCTGAAGAGAGCTGGGACCACAGTCTCAAAGAAAACCATTAGTAACACACTACGCCGTCATGGATTAAAATCCTGCAGCGCACGCAAGGTCCCCCTGCTCAAGCCAGCGCATGTCCAGGCCCGTCTGAAGTTTGCCAATGACCATCTGGATGATCCAGAGGAGGAATGGGAGAAGGTAATGTGGTCTGATGAGACAAAAATATAGCTTTTTGGTCTAAACTCCACTCGCCGTGTTTGGAGGAAGAAGAAGGATGAGTACAACCCCAAGAACACCATCCCAACCGTGAAGCATGGAGGTGGAAACATCATTCTTTGGGGATGCTTTTCTGCAAAGGGGACAGGACGACTGCACCGTATTGAGGGGAGGATGGATGGGGCCATGTATCACGAGATCTTGGCCAACAACCTCCTTCCCTCAATAAGAGCATTGAAGATGGGTCGTGGCTGGGTCTTCCAGCATCACAACGACCCGAAACACACAGCCAGGGCAACTAAGGAGTGGCTCCATAAGAAGCATCTCAAGGTCCTGGAGTGGCCTAGCCTAGTACAGTGAGGGAAAAAAGTATTTGATCCCCTGCTGATTTTGTAAGTTTGCCCACTGACAAAGACATGATCAGTCTATAATTTTAATGGTAGGTTTATTTGAACAGTGAGAGACAGAATAACAACAACAAAATCCAGAAAAACGCATGTCAAAAATGTTATGAATTGATTTGCATTTTAATGAGGGAAATAAATATTTGACCCCTCTGCAAAACATGACTTAGTTCTTGGTGGCAAAACCCTTGTTGGCAATCACAGAGGTCAGACGTTTCTTGTAGTTGGCCACCAGGTTTGCACACATCTCAGAAGGGATTTTGTCCCACTCCTCTTTGCAGATCTTCTCCAAGTCATTAAGGTTTCGAGGCTGACATTTGGCAACTCAAACCTTCAGCTCCCTCCACAGATTTTCTATGGGATTAAGGTCTGGAGACTGGCTAGGCCACTCCAGGACCTTAATGTGTTTCTTCTTGAGCCACTCCTTTGTTGCCTTGGCCGTGTGTTTTGGGTCATTGCCATGCTGGAATACCCATCCACGACCCATTTTCAATGCCCTGGCTGAGGGAAGGAGGTTCTCACCCAAGATTTGACAGTACATGGCCCCGTTCATCGTCCCTTTGATGCGGTGAAGTTGTCCTGTCCCCTTAGCAGAAAAACACCCCCAAAGCATAATGTTTCCACCTCCATGTTTGACGGTGGGGATGGTGTTCTTGGGGTCAAAGGCAGCATTCCTCCTCCTCCAAACACGGCGAGTTGAGTTGATGCCAAAGACCTCCATTTTGGTCTCATCTGACCACAACACTTTCACCCAGTTCTCCTCTGAATCATTCAGATGTTCATTGGCAAACTTCAGACGGGCATGTATATGTGATTTCTTGAGCAGGAGGACCTTGCGGGCGCTGCAGGATTTCAGTCCTTCACGGCGTAGTATGTTACCAATTGTTTTCTTGGTGACTATTGCCCCAGCTGCCTTGAGATCATTGACAAGATCCTCCCGTGTAGTTCTGGGCTGATTCCTCACCGTTCTCATGATCATTGCAACTCCACGAGGTGAGATCTTGCATGGAGCCCCAGGCCGAGGGAGATTGACAGTTATTTTGTGTTTCTTCCATTTGCCAATAATCGCACCAACTGTTGTCACCTTCTCACCAAGCTGCTTGGCGATGGTCTTGTAGCCCATTCCAGCCTTGTGTAGGTCTACAATCTTGTCCCTAACATCCTTGGAGAGCTCTTTGGTCTTGGCCATGGTGGAGAGTTTGGAATCTGATTGATTGATTGCTTCTGTGGACAGTGTCTTTTATACAGGTAACAAACTGAGATTAGGAGCACTCCCTTTAAGAGTGTGCTCCTAATCTCAGTTCATTACCTGTATAAAAGACACCTGGGAGCCAGAAATCTTTCTGATTGAGAGGGGGTCAAATACTTATTTTCCTCATTAAAATGCAAATCAATTTATAACATTTTTGACATGCGTTTTTCTGGATTTTGTTGTTGTTATTCTGTCTCTCACTGTTCAAATAAACCTACCATTAAAATTATAGACTGATCCTTTCTTTGTCAGTGGGCAAACGTACAAAATCAGCAGGGGATCAAATACTTTTTTCCCTCACCGTATATCCCTCATCTGCACAAAATTAAAAGGTCTCTCTCACAACCCCTGCTCACAGACACATGTTGGTTCTGGGATATGCAACCATTTTCGAGCATCAGTTGCTAATTAAAATGGACAGAGCCTGTCAAGGCATCATTGCTCACATCAGCATAGGGGTTTAGGGATCTGCTTTCAGAACCAATACACTCACGTACCCTTTACTTAACATTTTCATAATTAACTTACTTTTTACATTTACTTTCAAACCATTTCAATAGAATCACAATAGCAGTGCAGACACAACTAAATTGGTTGCTATCAGTGAACACAGATGATTTCTTTGCTTTATGTGTTGACTGGAGTAGGTCCGTCCTCATCTCGGCTTCATCTTTGCTGAGATGGAATCATGGTGTTTATCGAATGTGTCAAGGTGGTAACATACCCAAATCACAGTCTTATCTTGTACGAAGCCTAGCTTCACAGGGAATGGCAAACGGCTATCCAGTTAAACTGAAGCAGAGGGCTGGGATATAGGTAGTGATTTTGTCAGCCTGAAAAGATGATTCAAATGCATGACACACACACACACACACACACACAGAGGGAGAGAGAGGGAGGGGGAGAGGGAGAAATACAAAATAATTATCTCAATGTAATTCATAACTTTTACGTTATCACAAATTGCATTCTGAACAAGTATTCTAATGTTAAGAGCCAACTAGGCCAAGGCTGGTTGCTCATGATATTTTCTGTTACTTTTAACAGACCCATATGTGTCTTATATTGCATAATGATGACGTTGCCCGTTCTTTCACCTAATGTAGCTGCATTTCTTGTGTGTTATGTATCATTAACTCAGTATCTGTTTTTTTGCCATACTGTCTGGAAATACAAATGACAGATTCAACAATGTATGCTGTTGCAAGCACCTCTCCCTGAATGCATGTCCACATTGTAATATAGCAGTCCCATTTGAGAGGACAAGACAAATACCGCAGAGAAGGAAACAAGAAACTGCCCAGTGGCCCTTAAATTCAATTTTCCAGCTCTCAGTTTTGATCATCCTTTAGCATCCTTTCAAAGGAGAAATACAACTTTTTGAGAGATGACTAGCTATGCTTTAGAAAGGAACATGATGTTTTTATAATGAAATGTTCTGCATGACGTGATAATTGTGTGAAGTCGTAACTATGACAGTCTTTAACATTGTATTAAACTGTAAAACATTCATGGCTTGAACACCCTTTTTGCTATTGTTTTGCATGTATTGGAGTCCAATCAAAACTATAGCATAAACTATTAAGCTTGGGATTATATCATACTAATGGTATATATTATATCCCCAGCCATAGTTATCTCTTTGATCCTATAGTTTACAGCAGTGTTTCACTAAGAAGAGGCTTTTTCTGCCTAGGGTTGAAACAACTTAAAGTTATCATACTGTCTGTGTAGTGTGCTGGATGTCTTTATGGCTCCTGTCTCCAGTGGAAAACAGAGTTAAGTAGACTCTGTAGCGCACCTCCATGCTCTGTCAGTCATGCAGACTGCTAATTAATTAGTAGCCCTCAGGGAGAAGACATGCAATGCAAATTACACAGGAAAAAAAGTTACAGTATAAGGTCTAGGATTGGATTACCTACCCTTGAAAACTCTCCATGATAGATTTCATCCACACCATGTCAAAGGGGATACGGCGGAGCAGGCACCTCTGTCTGTTAAAGCAAAAAAATAGGCTTATGAGTCTGTCGCTGTCGCTCTGTCATCACCGCTGGTGGACAGGTCTGCTCTCCCTGATAGAAATAATAGGTGTCTGAAATGGTAGAGGCCAATCAACAAACAAGTATTGGGAGCTGCTCAGTAAGCTAGGCCACCAGAGGGATGTGCTGTTTTGATTGCTAAGTAAATACCTTGTCCATGAAGTAAGATGATTCAAAGACCAGGCTTAGCCCTACAGTACAGTAAGTTAGAGGTGAAGTTCGTTGAGCAGGTCCAACAGCCGAGCGTTTCCGAGCCACATCATCTTCAAATTTCATGGTGAATGTATACATTTATACAAAACTTTGTTCCCTCATGTGGAAAGGGGGTTGATCTGGTAAAGATGTGGGCTGGTTCTCTTCCTCCTTCCTGCATTTTAATGATTGGTTATGAAACTTTAATGAAGGGAACCTGCAGGCTCTCCAATAGGCTGATTACCATTGCCACACTTTCATTTATTCATTCATTCTTTATGCTTTATTATTTATTCCTAGCAAAGAGTGATCATGCTCTCGAAGGTGACGTGCCAATAGACTGGAGATGCTGACTGTATTCACCACCGCATCTTCCTGCTTTGTAGACAAACTGTGGAAGGCAGTGCTCTGGAGACCTGCCCGGGCCCTCTGCCCTCTGTTCCCTTCCCACACCGAGAGCTGTCTGTGGGGAGAGCAGCAAACAAAGCAGCCTTACCATTATGCAGTGCACAGCTTCCCTGCATCTAGCAACCGGCCTCTGCACTCCCAAGAGCAGAGAGGAGGGGTTAGGGGTTGAAATCAATGTTGTGGCACAGAAAAACAGCAGAAGAGGGAAGACATTTAATGAATGTTAATAGCTCATGCCATAGCAGAGCTCTTTTCAAGTGAGAGGAGAGCAGTGATTATGTAATGCTGAAATGCTCTAGCCTCAGGATTGGCATTCCTGTGCGAGGGTGAGAGGCAGAAGCACAGTGACATAAGTATTGCATAACTCTGTCAATATATGAACCAGTGCAGCAGTCTTACCCAGGAGGAAAAACAGTGAAGAGTTAATGGTCATCATTCATACCAACCACACAGATAATTGAAAATGACTTTTTACCTGTAGCATTATGTTTTGGCCAAAACGTTGCAACAAAGAAAGTCCTTGTCTGTTTATATTCCAATATCTATAGGGCTCTAACACTCAAGCCCTATCAGACTACTATGCATAGTTTTGAGCTGTGGCATTCACAATGATAGTCTCTGGATGGTCTCAGATTACCAGACATCTATTAAATTAGTTACTTTATGCCCTCATTGTTGCCTTGATAAGGTAAAACGCTGTCTGCGCTTACTAATGGACTCACTTATGCCTTGATCATTTTAAATCTCTATGAGATGTCAGATTGCTGTGGGGATTGTGCACATGGCTCACTATGGTGGCCTTTAATGTTCTAATGAATCATTATGACAAGGTAAAAGGGCAAATCTTCAAATAATGGAGTTGTGTTGCATAGACCACTTCCCGTCAGTGTCAGAGAGAATCCTTTTCCCGATTTGGAGTGTGTCTTGCAAGATAACCAGAATAATCTGCAAAAGCTATCACTGCTCTAATGACAATGCCCAAGTAAAGAAAATGAGAAAGGAAGTCAATTTCTCTGGGTGAATATAAGTTTCCTTGGGCCTTGATTTGGGGTTTGGACTGATAAGAGCCAATGTAATTCTGTGAATAGCTTTCCTCAATTATAATATTCACATAAGAGAGGGGTCATGTTATCAAGTGGGAGGTTGACATTATTCCTCTGGATACATTCTCACTGGGCACAGACATCAGTTCCATTGTCCAGTTGTGATTGATAATTGATAGCTACAGTTGACAACTACCGTGAATTAAATGAAATAAGCATTTAGGCTTGTCATTGAAATTTGAACGAAAACAACACTGTAAAATTGTCAATATCAGTTTTAACATTGGGAACTCTGTCTTCAGCACTGTTCTTCTGTATATGGGGTACAGATTTGAATATTGTACATGTAAATAACAATATATGGCATCTAATTTACATTAGAAAATGAATGGTTTTCTTATATCTTAATGAATCCCCTCCTACTAACGGCCTTGTTGTTGTTGTTTTTTTACATCTTCCGACTCAATTTGAAAGAAACTATGCCATGTTTAAATCCCATGACAGTGCCTGTAAACTCATATTTATGCACTTAGTCCTTGATAAATCCTTAATCATGCACTTAGTCCTTAACAAGCAAATATGCATCATAAAGCAAAGGAAACTTCACGCATGATTCCTTCGTCCTCACCTACCGAGCACAAATCATACATTATGCTGTGTGGTTGTGGGATATTCCCAAACTAGAATTTCCATTTGTTAGGTTCTGACAAACAGAGTAAAACTCAAACGGATGACTAGGAAAAAGCTCAAACCAAGTTTATTCACCCACTGGGTCAAACAGCTGCAAAGACATGTTTACATAAGCTCATATATTTATACCCTCCTACTAGGAGGAGTCACCTCCTTGCATATCTAGATAGCCAACACATCTCTGTTGCTAGTCAGGAACTTAATCCAACACATTGAAAGCATATTGCTCAAGTACAGGTGAGCAGAGAGCAGTTACGAATGACTAATTTCTGTTGTGGTTATGTTACTGCTATCATGCTTCACATTGTATCATTTGCCACTCAACAGTGCCAGTTGCTTTACATTGTTTTGAATGCATTTGACCAGCTTGGGGCTGATTAATGAAACAGTCAAGCGTAAACGTGTTTTAAATATATTTCTGACATTCTCTTTCATGGCTTGTGTGATCATGGACACCATGCAGAATCCTTTTTAATGATACTTTTCATCCAAAGGTTATCTGTTAGGGCGTTTCATCATCACCCTGGACAGCTTTATCTCCATCTCTTCATTCAAAGACTCAAACATGGACACTCTTACTGACAGTTGTGGCTGCTTCGCATGATTTATTGTTGTCTCTGCCTTCTTGCCTTTGTGCTGTTGTCTGTGGCCAATAATGTTTGTACCATGTTTTGTGCTGCTGCCATGTTGTGTTGCTACCATGTTGTTGTCATGTGGTGTTGCTACCATGTTGCGTTGTCATGTGTTGCTGCCATGCTATGTTGTTGTATTAGGTCTCTCTTTATGTGGTGTTGTGGTGTCTCTCTTGTTATGATGTGTGTTTTGTCCTATATTTTTATTTTTAATCCCAGCCCCCGTCCCCGCAGGAGGCCTTTCGCCTTTTGGTAGGCCATCATTGTAAATAAGAATGTGTTCTTAACTGACTTGCCTAGTTAAATAAAAGTTAAATCAAATAAAAAATAAAATGTCATATCAGTGTGCACCTGCCAGAGTGCTTTTATACACAATGGCAGAGCCCTGTTATCATGCGGAGGTGGGGAGACTGTCAGACAGACAGAGAGCATAGTGCTGCTTGTTTCCCTTCACTTATAGCCCAGTGATAGTGAAAGTTAGTAGTGGACCCCTACCCCCACCTCCACCCTTCAGCCTCCATTCCAACCTGTGGTAGTCAGCCTACTATCTCTCCTCAGCATCTGTTATGTGTCACTATCCACTTGTGGAAGCACTCAGTGATGCAGCCCATGCAAAACAATCAAAGTCCACCCACTCCCACAAAAAACAACACTGCACATCTTTCCATATCTTGCAGGAGCAGAGACATCCACAAAACATGCTGTGTACTCACACACACAGGGAAACCTACATGTGTACACGGACACACACACACCTCTATCTTTCCCTAACAGCTACTCATTTAAAGTATTCACACCATCCATATTTGATCTGTACAGATAAAGACTCCCATAAAAACAATGGGAAAATATGAATTGATTCTATTTGTTAAATCCCTATTTCTTAACGCAAATTCAAAATATTATTGAAAAGAGACGGAATATTAACCAAACTATGGCACATAAGCGATTGGGGAAAACTTACAGTTGGGTATAAGAAGATAACCCTGGTTGATTTGCTTTGATTCCAGAACCATCTGACCTTCTGCAGGGATGAGTCACCCTCTTTTCTGTGAACTTCCTGTAGATTCTAACTGCTATCTAATCCTGTTAGCCCTGCTATTCTGAGGAGGCACATAAGGTAATTCAGAGGTTCAGTTGTACAATATGGGCTGATTGCTACAGTGCAACACATTACCTCTGCCTGGATTACACTACTTACATTGTACATCAAAGTCAGATTTATCAAAGCATCCAATCATATTGTCCATGCACTATTTAATAAAAATCACATTTGAGATAATATTCTGACTAATTAGACTAATTATATTTCCTGTGTCATTTTGATTATATTATGAAAGGGTGCTTGAATTCTGATTGAATGAGTCACAAAAACCTAAAGCCTCATTATCTTGCCCCATTTATTACTGACTCAACATAGGCTAATGATCTCCTACCTGACTTGAACCCTGGTTTATGAGTAATTCATCTTCACTTGGGTAGAAGTTTAGTTGTTGCAATGTAAAACCCACAAGCACAGAGCAGCCTCTCTAACAGAGAGAAACGGTCGTATATCAGCACGGAAAATCTGAAAAAAATGAGGACACTTATCGCCATGCTTCAGGTAACCAATGGCAAACTGAGATGTGCATCAGCCCCACTCTCCTGTGGCTCAAATTAGAAAATGGATGTGTTGAGTGATTACAGAAAGGCACAAATTGGCCCCATACTTTTCGCTTCAGACTGGTACAATGCCTTGTCTCTAAAGCATAGCGGTGGCTATCTACATCACAAAACATGCATCTCCTTTTCATCCTTTAATGTGCATAAAAAATTTATGTAGCATGAGATCATGATTGTGTTTTTTAATGGCCAATATGTATTTGCATTGCTTTTAAAATCTCACGGCAGCTTGTGTCTTAATTTGTTCTTGATGATTCCTGATTATTCGTGTCAACAGCTTAATTCATTTTGCAGACTGACACTAATGGAATATCATTTGTCTGGGCACAATCTTTCAATGGAAAGATAAATTCACTCTATCAACTTGTCACATTTAGAAGAGCTAAGGAATGCCTACAAATAAGCCTTCTGGTAATAACAAAAAATGGATTCCAACAAAACTTGTTACATCCTTTTCATACAATGTGAAGTATATTCTGTAGAATCAAATGAAATAACATTGTATTGGGGTGAGGCTTAATGAAAATATTATTGATCTCTGACTGATATTTCTCATGAAGGCCCTTGGATAGATAAAATAACATTTCTGCCTCAGCCACTAATATGACAGAATGTGAGCTATCTGGACAGTATCAATGTTTGAACAGTGAGGTCCAGCTGCTATGGAGGCCCATCAGAGGGGCTGCTTCCCCAGCAGGTAGGCTAGTAGTGTCAGCTAGCCCTGGACATATCCCTCTGTGGAAGGAGGACTGCCTGTAATATGCCTTTGATATATGCGCTTGTCACTGTCCTAATGATGAATCCCTCTGTGTGGAGTCCCGCGCAGGGCTTGGAGGAGGAGATGGGCTCATCTTTCAGCTACTTAGGTTAATGTCCTCACTCTTCCTCCCCAATCCACTCCCCCATGTAGCTCATCTCTGCCTGCGCTCAGGTGGCCCTCACCTGATTCAGCCTGTAGAAGAATTGAACTGTGAGGGAGCCATTTCTCATACAACTAGGCCACAACTGAATAATCCTAGTGTAAATGAGTGTCTCAATACAATGTCGACTACATTACACAACAGAACAATGGCATAAATGGACACCAACTCCTAAATGTGATGAAAAGTCCTTTGAATGTGTATATTTATCCTTATGGCCAAGGAAGTAAATTTGCATCTAGATTGATATTTTTACTTGCATCAGATCTACGTATTTGATTGGGGCACGTGACTACCACCTAATGTGCCACAGGTGTGGTAGTGGTATTTATTGTTGTGAATACCACGCCTTGGTAATTCGACTTTATCATGTAAATTCACCTGAAATAATTTTGAAGCGCATGCCCTTGGGTGTTGGGAGTTTTTACAGAGGAAGTGACAAACAATATGACCGACAAATGCCAGAGTTTGTGAAGGACAATGTTTCCAACACTCAATTTGTCCGAGTCCGACACCAATCTAACCAGCACCGATACGCAAATACTTCTAGAACGGCACCGGCCCATTAAAATTGGCATAATATCAGTTTTAGGAGCGATGATCACGTTGGGGAATATTGCAGTTATTCTGGTGATTTCTTCATCGGTGTCCGGCTGGTCAAGGAACTCTCGATACTTTTTACTCTCACTCACCGGTGCTGATTCGGCGTTTGGACTGATCATCACGCCCTTGAATCTGTGCGTCAGTCTTGCGAAAGACTACAGCGAAGGCCCAGACACCCTCTGTCACATTGTGGCTTTCTTCAACGCGACGATCTATTCGACTTGCATGTACACACTGGCTACAATAAGTCTAGAAAGATACATTGCAGTGTTTTACCCGCTGAAGTACTCCTCACTGATGACCAGGAGAAGAACGCTGCTTCTGATCGCGTTTGCATGGTGTTTTCCTCCATTTTTACTTGTGCCCATATCTTTTCCTAACGGGATAATTGAGGTCCATTTTTCTACAGCGTCACTAGTTTGCAATCCATCGTACTCTACTAACGTTGTGTACACGCTAACGTTGACGTGCCTCATCTTCTTTCCTTGTTCAATCATCATGACTTGCGCAAACCTGCGCCTTTGGTTTGCTGCAAAGAGACAGCGGTTAAAGATGCGCACACAACACCTGGGTCGTCACAACAGACCCGACGTAGCCTCCAGGGTGCTTGTCCCTGTGATGACTGTGTACTACACATGTTGGACGCCGTGCATGGCGGCAATTATCTATAATGGTGAGTAGGCCTATAGAAGGAACCAGTTGGTTTACATTTAGGGGATGCAGGAAACTTTTTTAACTTGTAGATGGAACATCTAAAGTTCAGACAGGGTGCATGTTTTTCCCAAAGTCACCACCCTCCTATATGAGCTCAGGAAAATAACCCTAACAAATGTAGGCTACAAGGCTGTAAAGTGGAAATGCCAATGTGCTGGGTGTAAGATAACTGAGGTAGGCTGATGAATCAGACTGTGATACCGGCAACTTCTGGTATACAGCCTGAAACTAATCAGTGTAAACGGGGAACGTTTCCTTATAAGCAAGAATCTTGAATAAATTTACATTACATTTTACCCTACTGGTTGACAGTATAGTTGGTCGTTCATTGGATCTACTTCTGAGACAAATTAGCCACAGGAAAGTGTTATTTACCTGACTTTTTAGAGCGCTGGGATTGCTGCTGAATTATCTATCACCTGGCACATGCGGAAAACCATGTAAACACCTGCAAGACTTTGGTCAGTATGCATGCATGTCCTTTAGGCTTGTGCACGTGCCTTGGGTCAGGAGCAAACACATCTTGATTGTCACACAGTCCCACATTTTTAAGTCTGTAATAATACTTTTCTGTGGATATTTTGTCTCAAATTTCAACCCACTGAAGAACCAACCCCACGGACAATCGGCAGAGTAAGTTAACATCATTTTATTCAACGTTCGTGATAGACAAGGGAAGTTTCGTTTTTCGTTATTTATAAATGTGTTTGCCTAAAGGCGCCGCATACTAGGTTCGGTTTGGTAACTTGGCTATGTGAAGTTTTTGCAGAGGAGATCTTAGTCGTGCAATTTTACATCTAACTAAGATGTTTGGTGCAGTATTTCTCAAGTGAAAAAATGTGCATGAAAACTAGTCGTCTCTTCTTGAATGACAACAAACACTTAATTGAAGAATCCCGTCCATAGTTCCCACACCTACTAGAAGTAGTACTGTTGATGATCACTGAAGAAGGGATGTAGACTTTGGCGAACTTTGACTTGCCTCAAGAAAATTTTTATCCACGAACAGACACAGAAAAAGAACCTGGCAAACACCAAAACAAATATAAAGTCAAATTTTCATCATAATATAGCCTATGTGCAAACTGTTTAGACTGGGAAGCATGTGACAGGCTTTACTCAGGAGGCCTATATGATGTGTTTAATGTCAGCTTGTGCTTAGTCCGTCTTTTATTTCATAGCCCTATGTTGGCCCTTTTATGTATTTCTCTCTCTCTGTTGTCTCTTCCACCAGCCATCTCAGGAAACAGAGTTCCGGAGTGGATGGAGTTTGTGGTGGTGTGGCTGCCAACCTCCAACGGTTTCCTCAACTGCATCTTCTACTTCTGGATCAACCGCAGCTTCCGTAGAAAGTTCTGCCTGCTCTTCCAGCGGCTGTGTATCACAGTGTGCCCAGATTTGGCCAAGGCCCTGGGCTGCACAGCCAGCTCACAGACTGGGGTATGGGACAATAATAACACCCTCCCGGAGCGCTGCTCCAGTGTGTCGTCAACCTGCACCCTGATCACCCTGGCCAGTGACACCCCCTTCTGAGGGATTCGGCTCCTCATAGACATGGTACTCACTCACATTATTCAATGATACATCTGGTAAGTTTCAACACCAAACACCTGAAGGACATTTAGGAGAGCTGCTTGTATTGAGATCGTGCTAACAGGTTATATTTAAAAACAAAAAGTGTGGCAAGGAGACATGGGAGTGCTGTCAGGCCATGGCGTGGTGTTTGACAGGGCTTTATAAAGCATCTATCTTCCTCACCATCACTATGCAGTTTGAGATATTTAGAATATTTTTTTTTGTGTTGAACCCAAACATAATTATTAGAAATTTTATTCATCCCCAGTTGACAGTATTTGGTCCATGCTGGAATGTTTCTTTTTATAGATAATTGTTTTTGTTTTACATTTTACTCTGTCACACCAAGTGTTGTCAGAATGTCATGCACCAACAGTGAAGACCTCTTAAACCACATTTTTAGTTGAGTTATTTTTTTGTTTGTAAATCCATCTGAATGTAGCCCTCGTCCAGCCATGTCTCCCGCCACCTTGTTTGTATTTGTATTATCAGTATTTTACATGGCGCTACAATTTTATCTACAGGTTGTCTATAGCCCATCAATATATTGCACATAAATGTCAAAATAATGTTTAATTAATTGAAATGGATATTTAGCCATCAAACAACAAATTGTATTTGGTGAACTTCGCTAGGAAATGTTTACAACGCTTTGATGGTCTTCAGGCCGTCTACTCTGTACTCCTATATCTTGTATATCAAAGGCCTGGCGTTTACGTAGCAGCCTTGCAAGGTTAACCTTTAAGTCATAGAATTTCATTTCTGAGAAAAGTAATTAAATGTCTCCAGTGTATAACGGTCACCACCACACTCATGTCTGTTGGAGTTACCCCTTCCCTCTCTTTGACTAGCTTCTCATATCACCAGGGTCACCTCCCAATTCGTGGTCCCTTTTTTAAAGCGGTTAAGACTATGCAAAACCATCACTGTGCTACTGTCCACCCTACATTGTATCATGTTGGGCAGCTCTCTTATACTATATACAACTTCCTTTAGACTATCTATTATGGTAAATGTTGACTGTGATACCTGTTGGTTGTGAACCCATCTCTTGAGATTCATGACCTGGAATGTATAGTGTTTGGCCTAAATCTGAAAATGTAGGCCATATTTATTATGAAACTTGCCAAACTCAATTGGTGCTTTCAAATGTAAAAAGAACTGGGACTTTTACGAATGATGTACGTTTAAATTGTCTTGTGAATAGTTGAGTGACTTTGCTGTGTACATAAAATATAATTTTATATTGTTTATAAATAAGTGTAAAACCCCCAAAATGTTTGTGATTGGGAAATAAAGCATCATGCCTTTATTGTGTTGTCTTAATTAGTCATTTAGTGTGGCATGGAAAAGGAGAGGCAGATTTGAGAAGCTGCCTACATGGGAATTATGCTCTGCAAGATCATTCCCTGAATATCAGTGTATTCTTTCCCACACTGTATTTAGTCCAATTTGAGGCCAAGGCAGCCACCCTATGGTTTCAGACAGGTTTCTGGGCCTTGGCTCAGGAGATCCAGTCATAGATGGTGGGCCGATGCATTGTATCTGCTTTAGTTTGAGATGATTGGTTTCTGCTGAGGGAGGAGCTGGTTTTTACATATAGTGTATATTTATTTTTTCTGAACGCATTTCCGTTTGGCAATGTCAATTCTTGCAAAATACTTTTACGTTCGCTAGCTGGACAGGCAAAAGCTGCCAAGTACTAAACAGTAAACCAATCAAAATGTGTGTACTATCCAGGTACCATCTCTGCTGGACAAGTCTGCGAATCACGTTCTCCATACCTAATGTACATAAGCACAGCTGGTGACAGCTCGAGATCTCAGTCTGACAAACTGCTATCAGGTAAAGTATTTATTTATATTTTTGGTATCAATTTAGTTATTGAAACGTGATACCATCAATGCATTCTGTAAAATAACTCCCAACTTGACTTACAATGCAGTAACCTTAGAAATGTAAATGTAGCTAGCTAGCTACAACCAGTAGACCTGTTGCTAGCTGGCAGGAGCAGATGGCTTCATCACTACTAGCAAGTCATTCTGGGACAGGGAGCTTTAGCTATAATTATTCCAAGTAATAATTTAAGATTACAAAAATCTATAGGACAAGTATTGTAAAGCTAATACAGTCATCAAGGCAGAACTCACGAATTTCATTCATGCTGACAAATAAATGCCACATTATCCCTGTCAATAGGCCTAGTTGGAGTAGGATGCAGAGCACCCTGCCTTTGTCCTTGTAGCCTAGTTGTTGTAATTTAAGACTGTCAAGATGTTCATTTCTAGCTCAAACTACAATCGTTTGCTGCTGTGATTTCTTTGATTCAATCTGGTCTCGCGTTTGTCTCCCACAATCTATTCAGCTCTCCTCTCCTGTGTCCTGCTCCCAGAGATCAACTAAGTGCTACTCACCAAGCATGGGTTCAGCTGAATCACTCACCTGTGTGGAGAACCATCCTACTGCAGTTTTAACTATCCCTGCCATCACCATTAAACATTGAGACCCCATATGCATTTGTCTGTTGGTTTTGTCTTACAAAGTCTACACAGTCTAGTGTATTTTAGAGTTGACAAGCACCAACTACAGATACACATGCTTGTTTAAAGACTAAATTCAATATAAACTCAGCAAAAAAAGAAACGTCCCTTTTTCAGGACCCTGTCTTTCAAAGATAATTTGTAAAAATCCAAATAACTTCACAGATCTTCATTGTAAAGGGTTTAAACACTGTTTCCCATGCTTGTTCAATTAACCATAAACAATTAATGAAAATATGCCTGTGGAACGGTCGTTAAGACACTAACAGCTTACAGATGGTAGGCAATTAAGGTCACAGTGATGAAAACTTAGGACACTAAAGAGGCCTTTCTACTGACGCTGTAAACACCAAAAGAAAGATGCCCAGGGTCCCTGCTCATCTGCGTGAACGTGCCTTAGGCATGCTGCAAGGAGGCATGAGGACTGCAGATGTGGCCAGGGCAATAAATTGCAATGCCTGTACTGAGACTTCTAAGACAGCGCTACAGGGAGACAGGACGGACAGCTGATCGTCCTCGCAGTGGCAGACCATGTGTAACAACACCTGCACAAGATCGGTACATCCGAACATCACACCTGCGGGACAGGTACAGGATGGCAACAACAACTGCCTGAGTTACACCAGGAACGCACAATCCCTCCATCAGTGCTCAGACTGTCCGCAATAGGCTGAGAGAGGCTGGACTGAGGGCTTGTAGGCATATTGTAAGGCAGGTCCTCACCAGACATCTCCGGCAACAACGTTTCCTATGGGCGCACACACACCGTCGCTGGACCAGACAGGACTGACAAAAAGTGCTCTTCACTGACGAGTCGCGGTTTTGTCTCACCAGGGGTGATGGTCGGATTCGCGTTTATCGTTGAAGGAATGAGCGTTACACCGAGGCCTGTACTCTGGAGCGGAATCAATTTGGAGGTGGATGGTCCGTCATGGTCTGGGGCGGTGTGTCACAGCATCATCGGACTGAGCTTGTTGTCATTGCAGGCAATCTCAACGTTGTGCGTTACAGGGAAGAAATCCTCCTCCCTCATGTAGTACCCTTCCCGCAGTCTCATCCTGACATGATCCTCCAGCATGACAATGCCACCAGCCATACTGCTCATACTGCTCGTTCTGTGCGTGATTTCCTGCAAGACATTATTGTCAGTGTTCTGCCATGGCCAGCGAAGAGCCTGGATCTCAATCCCATTGAGCACGTCTGGGACCTGTTGGATCGGAGGGTGAGGGCTAGGGCCATTCCCCCCAGAAATGTCAGGGAACTTGCAGGTGCCTTGGTGGAAGAGTGGGGTAACATCTCACAGCAAGAACTGGCAAATCTGGTGCAGTCCATGAGGAGGAGATGCGCTGCAGTACTTAATGCAGCTGGTGGCCACACCAGATACTGACTGTTACTTTTGATTTTGACCCCTCCCTTTGTTCAGGGACACATTATTCAATTTCTGTTAGTCACATGTCTGTGGAACTTGTTCAGTTTATGTCTCAGTTGTCGAATCTTATGTTCATACAAATATTTACACATGTTAATTTTGTTGAAAATAAACGCATTTGACAGTGAGGGGACGTTTCTTTTTTTGCTGAGTTTAGAATCAGTTTGACGAGTTGATGACAGATTTATATTTTACTATTGTAACATGCAGTGGGGAGAATTCTAAAGCGCTTCTCTACATCGGTTGTCTACAGTGGTGAGTTCGACTGTCTCTATAGATGGATGGTAAAAGCTCTCATTTCTGGACTGCAACATTGTAAGAGCGTACACTTCTCTCTCTATATACATTGATTGGTAGGTTACACTATATTTAGATACTTCAAATACTGCCTGAGACACCTTTGCGGTTTGTCTCTGTACTCAATAAATGGTGAAACGTGATGTTCTTTGTTCAAATGTATATGTATTAAATGTATGCCTCACTCAGCCATAGATAGTAGCAGAATAATGGATTTACAAGAATTTGGCACTGTCAACTTTTAGAAGGTTAGTAGGAAAGTTAGGTTAATCATTTAAACCACCTAAATCTAGTCACTGAACATTTTAGAATTTGAAACTCAAACATTAATTTCCCAACTGCTTTTTCTATAGTTCTGCAGACTATCATTCTCCATACCTTATATTCCAATGCATCCAACATTATGCAAGCCCTCCATGGTATTGGTCAGCTGCTGACATTTGAACTCCTCTGGTTTAGGAATCAAACTGGTCATCATATTACAGAGCACGTTGTATACATTTTGTTCAGCTGTTTTTAGAGATTGAATTGCAAGGTATATGTGTAGGATATACCGTGTTGGCTAATATGAATATGCAGCTGTAGTATTTAAACCTAAATTTTTGCATATGGTGTCTATAGAAAGTCTACACCCCCCTTGGATTTCTTCAAATTGTATTGTTTTACGAAGTAATACAAAATACTCTGTCAAAGTGGAAGAAAAATTCTAACATTTTTAAAAAAGGTTAATGAAAAATAAAACCAATATACCATGATTAGGAAAGTATTCACCACCCTGAGTAAATACAGTGGGAAGAACAAGTATTTGATACACTGCTGATTTTGCAGGTTTTCCTACTTACAAAGCATGTAGAGGTCTGTAATTTTTATCATAGGTACACTTCAACTGTGACAGACGGAATCTAAAACAAAAATCCAGAAAATCACATTGTATGATTTTTAAGTAATGAATTTGAATTTTATTGCATGACATAAGTATTTGATACATCAGAAAAGCATAACTTAATATTTGGTACAGAAACCTTTGTTTGCAATTACAGAGATCATACGTTTCCTGTAGGTCTTGACCAGGTTTGCACACACTGCAGCAGGGATTTTGGCCCACTCCTCCATACAGACCTCCTCCAGATCCTTCAGGTTTCAGGGCTGTCGCTGGGCAATACTGACGTTCAGCTACCTCCAAAGATTTTCTATTGGGTTCAGGTCTGGAGACTGGCTAGGCCACTCCAGGACCTTGAGATGCTTCTTACGGAGCCACTCCTTAGTTGCCCTGGCTGTGTGTTTCGGGTCGTTGTGATGCTGGAAGACCCAGCCACGACCCATCTTCAATGCTCTTACTGAGGGAAGGAGGTTGTTGGCCAAGATCTCGCGATACATGGCCCCATCCATCCTCCCCTCAATACGGTGCAGTCGTCCTGTCCCCTTTGCAGAAAAGCATCCCCAAAGAATGATGTTTCCACCTCCATGCTTCACGGTTGGGATGGTGTTCTTGGGGTTGTACTCATCCTTCTTCTTCCTCCAAACACGGCGAGTGGAGTTTACTTCAGACTTCAGACGGGCCTGGACATGCGCTGCTTGAGCAGGGGGTCCTTGCGTGCGCTGCAGGATTTTAATCCATGACGGCGTAGTGTGTTACTAATGGTTTTCTTTGAGACTGTGGTCCCAGCTCTCTTCAGGTCATTGACCAGGTCCTGCCGTGTAGTTCTGGGCTGATCCCTCACCTTCCTCATGATCATTGATGCCCCACAAGGTGAGATCTTGCATGGAGCCCCAGACCGAGGGTGATTGACCGTCATCTTGAACTTCTTCCATTTTCTAATAATTGCGCCAACAGTTGTTGCCTTCTCACCAAGCTGCTTGCCTATTTTCCTGTAGCCCATCCCAGCCTTGTGCAGGTCTTCAATTTTATCCCTGATGTCCTTACACAGCTCTCTGGTCTTGGCCATTGTGGAGAGGTTGGAGTCTGTTTGATTGAGTGTGTGGACAGGTGTCTTTTATACAGGTAATGAGTTCAAACAGGTGCAGTTAATACAGGTAATGAGTGGAGAACAGGAGGGCTTCTTAAAGAAAAACTAACAGGTCTGTGAGAGCTGGAATTCTTACTGGTTGGTAGGTGATCAAATACTTATGTCATGCAATAAAATGCAAATTAATTACTTATAAATCATACAATGTGATTTTCTGGATTTTTGTTTTAGATTCAGTCTCTCACAGTTGAAGTGTACCTATGATAAAAATTACAGACCTCTACATGCTTTGTAAGTAGGAAAACCTGCAAAATCGTCAGTGTATCAAATACTTGTTCTCCCCACTGTACATGTTAGAAACACCTTTGGCAGTGATTACAGCTGTGAGTCTTCTTGGGTAAGTCTCATAAGAACGTTGCACACCTGTATTGTGCAATATTTGCCCATTTATTATTTTCAAAATTCTTTAAGCTCTGTCAAGTTATTGGGGATCATGGGTAGACAACCATTTTCTAGTCTTGTCATAGATTTTCAAGCAGATTTTAAGTCAAAACTGTAACTTGGCCACTCAATCACTGCCTTCTTGGTAAGCAACTCATGTAGATTTGGCTTTGTGTTGTAGGTTATTGTCCTGCTGAAAGGTGAATTCCTCTCCCAGTATCTGTGTAAAGCAGACTGAAGCAGGTTTTCCTCTAGGATTTTGCCTTTGCTTAGCTCCATTCCGTTTCTTTTCATCCAGAAAAACTCCTCAGTCTTTGCCGATGTCAAGCATACCCATACCATGATGCAGCCACCACCATGCTTGAAAATAAGGAGGCAGTTACTCAGTGATTTGTTGTGCTGGATTTGCCCCAAACATAAGGCTTTGCATTTAGGCCAAAGTGTGTATTCCTTTGCTGTGTTTTTTTGCAGTATTACTTTAGTGCCTTGTTGCATACATATGCATGTTTTGGAATATTAGTATTCTGTAATTTTTTATTCTTCTTTTCACTCTGTCATTTAGGTCTGTTAAAATAAAAATGCTATTGCAACCTCTTTGCAATAAGGAATTGAGACCAAAATCTCAGAAGTTTCAAGTGTTTAATACCAAGGATGCCGTCAGCTGAGTGCATACATTTAGAAAGTTCACAACACATCTTCTACTCTTCCCTCCTTTTAGTCACCAGCCTCTTGTAGGTGTCATCTCCCCAGCTATACATTTATGACCCCAATGAGTTTCCCTTCTCTCCCCTGTGGAATGTCCATGGTCCTCTCTTTGTTTAGCTAGATGTCAGAATCACAACCCCATCCATCTTCATTGTCCTGGGCCTGACTCTGCTCGCTGGTCCTAGGCAATTTCCTCTTATCTGATTAGGTCAACCTTTCCAAATTAGCATACACACAGTTTCATGGCCTAAACTCCACTAATACTCACAGTAATCATTCACTAAACAGGATACAAACAAACTACAGTTTAACAGCTTTTTTTTCTCCCATCACAGCAATTGAACTCTGTAGCTGTTTTAAAATCACTAATGGCCTCATGGTGACATCCCTAAGCAGATTCCTTCCTTCAGAACGACGACTGCGTCTTTGTGTCTGGGTGGTATAATACATCACCCACAGCATAATTATTAACTTGTCCATGCTTAAAGATATATTCAATGTCATTTGTTATTGCTACCCATCTACCAATCACTGCCCTTTGTATGTATGGGGGACAGAGGAAGGGGTAGTCGTTCAAAAATCATGTCAACCCATATTTTTTCATATGTGATTTGTTAATCCAAATTTTACTTCTGAACTAATTTAGGCTTGCCTAAACAAAGAGTGTGAATACCTATGCAACAGTTATATTTTAGTTATTACAATTTCATTAATTTGTTTAAAAAATATATATATATATATATATATAATTTTATTTTCACTTTGACATTATGGAATATTTTGTGTAGATCAATGACAAAAAAATACAATTACATCTATTTCAATCCCACTTTGTAACGCAACGAAATGTGAAAGAGGTTCAAGGAGGTGTAGACTTTCTATAGGCACTGTACATGACACACACACATCTTTCTATCAACATGCTTTTATTTGGGTTGATATGCAAATTATAGGATTTAATGTTTCCTTATGCCTGCAGCTAGTTACTTGAAATGAGACACACAACCATGCCAACACATGATTAAACATTTGAATTCACTGACAGAGTGCTCATGAAACAATAGCTTCCTGGAAATCTGGAGATCTGTTTCTTTTAGAGAAGCAGCACTGTGCCATTCCAAGGACGACGAATTTGTAGCCTATTTCTCAGAACTGTAATATGGAGTGATTGGAATGGAAAGGTTTGTTCGAACCAAAAATCTGGCAAGCTTTTTCTTGTCACTAATAAAGGTGGACTTTAGACCGAGTCAGAATAACTGTGCTCTTACCCACTGATGTATTCATTTATTGGGACTATTTCGGAATCAGAAGTCTAGACGTTGAACTGTAGTTGTGCTCTGCTGTAAAGGCCATACTCTTTGTGTCACCTTTCATATCTCTCCAATGATTTTGAATGAACAATTAAGACCATTAATAAGATAATGGCAAATATGTGTATTAAAGGTTCTTTATCTCTTCCTTTTTTAGAACCTCATTTTCTCCTGTTTTTCAGACATCAACACGTCTGCCAAGATCCTATTACAGCGATGTCATAAAAGCCTCACTCATTTGCTGTGCACTAGCTAGGTTTCCGTGCAATTGGCGACAGATTTTCATGCGAATATTCTAAAATCAGTATGAAGAAAATATGCATGTTTTCCAGCCAGTGGTGTGTTTCCACCTAACGTACTTGTTGCAGATAAAAAATCAGTGTGATGACGTAGTGCACACAAAATGTACTGTTTTGCTTAAGTTTTCATGTACCAAATAAAAATGGAATGTTCAATGTGTTTCCATTAACTTTTCAACTCTACTGATAGTTTTGTCTCAAAAACTGTTGCGTTAAATAGTAAATATGCCTAGTCTGGATTTAGCAGGTGCTCTAGCCAACAGCTCACAGATACATTTCAGGTAGGCTCTGTGGGTAGGTTAGTCTACAGTACATTATGAGATTATTATGGATAAGAGCGAGAATATCTTTATTTGTCAAAGGTCAGTCAAGCATCAATCATCATGTCACCAGAGTAAGACCATCGACATGACTACGTGACTCCAAGTTTACTTCGATATGATGGTTATTATATCAATATTTGCGCATTTCCACCGCCATTTCTCGCATAATACATTTTACCGACACAAAAAGATCCCATGTCGACAAACAAATTATCTGACGACATTTATAAAATTGTTTCCATCACAGCTGTTGTGATTATTATTATTTTTATAGGGTACGACTACTCGCATAAAAACTGTGGAAACGTGGTCTGTGATATACAAATAATCAGCTCCTCCCTCGACAGGGATCGATCAACTTCGCATTTTTTGGCTTCGGCTCACCAGCTATCAGTCTAGACTCCTTATTCCATTACCCTCCTTATTCCATTACAAAGGCTCCATTTAGACAGGCAGCCCAATTTTGATATTTTTTCCACTAATTGGTTTTTTGACCAATCACATCAGATCTTTTTCAGATAATATCAGAATTGGGCTGCCTGTCTAAACGCAGCCTGAGACATATCGCCTCTGCCTGCCCTTTTGTGCTTGTTCTACATGTTCACAAAGAGAGGTGTCAGAAACATTGCAATTAAAACATATGTTTACTTAGCAGGGACAGCTCACGCAAACACCGTCCTCCCCCCTCTAATTTCCTCTTTGATAAGCTTCAGACAGCTCTGGCATGAGCCTGTTGTCTGTCAGAGCTGTGGAGGAGAGCACAGCTGCATGCTTATAGGGCCTTGTGTCATAAAGATGTTCATGCTGCTGATAGCAGGGTAGGAGCTGCCGGCTTGTCAGACAGTGTGGTTGGGTCTCTGTGATTTTATGGAAGGACACACGAGCGCTCCGCCATACAGCGGGGGGGGGCAATTTTGTCAGGGAAAGGTCTGATGTACTCCACAAAGAACAACCATTTACAGATACATTTTCCTCCAGCTAGTATCCATGGATATGAAGTGTGTCACCACTCCTGAATTCAACCTATTCAGTTTTATTGAACAGTGGCATGCCAGTTTTGTCCCAGAATTAGGCTTATGTTAATTCATTGCAAAATGTTGCATATGGTTGCATGCAGTACTGAGTAACATTGCACAGTGTTGAAAGATTAAGTCAAGCCCTGGGTATACTGTAAGTAAGTGGAAAATGTTGATTGAGCATATAAGAAAGTAGCAGCTGCCAGTAACATGGATTTACTTTAGGAGTAATTCTTAAGCAACCCCACACATCCTAATGAGGATCCCTGAGCACCTACTGTGCTGTTCAGCACAGTGCAGCCTCAGCTTATTATGGGATGTGAAGGGGAGCACCATCAAAGCAGTGCAGAGACTGGCAGCTGAAAACTACAGCCATTTCACTGCTTCTGAAATGGGCAAAGGATGAGCAGATAAAGCAGCAGGGCCTGAACATAATGCTGTTACTGTAGTGAGATTAGATCTATTTCTAAGGACGGCTCCCACACTACTCAGGGTTACCCTCCACATCATGTGATCATCCTTACAGGCCCTTCAGACGGCTACTTTTTAATGGACTATACGTCAAGGGGGTTATATATAGATTGAAGAGATTGATTTTCTTTATGGCTCAGTAAAACTAAAGGGAAGTCCTCTTCAGGAGAACGGTTATAGAGGACCTCTGGATGCAGTAAATGTCGTATGATCAGACAATACAGATGGCCTGCCCTCATTGGACATTGAGTAATAAAAAAAGAGGTGGGGATGTACATCAAGATGGATCCAATTTCTGTCAATCCAGGGATGCGCCTCTGTGGAATTATGCAATTAATGAATCTCTTTGGTGACATAGACCCTACCAATTAATGTTGGTCTTCCTATTTCTTGGAATTCATTCCACAGGGAAAGAAGGCAAAGATGATTGCCATCTTTTGGTTAGTGAAAACAGGTCCTCTGACAACTTCAGAGGAATTCCTTGCATATGGTAAGTTTTAGACTGAACTGGTCAATCTTTAGATAAGAGCCCTATTTCTATCATCTCAAAATGGAATCACCTTAGAGGGTCTCCCCGCCTTTCCTGGGGTTTGACGCTGTCAGACACTCTTGGCGTATGCTTTTTCTTATTTTGAGGCCCAATGGCCTATCACAGTGATATCCAATAACTGTGGGACTATAGCAGCCCTACCAGGGGATTGGAACCATTCGCATCATGCATCATCATCATATGTACATCTGAGCATTAAATTAGTATTATCTAAATCTGATTCTCAAACCCTCTAGCAATTTTTGGGCAAGTTGTGTATAGTAGCTTCATGGATTCAGCAGATGATTTGATGCTAAAGCTGAGCTGTGTTTGGCTGAACTGACAGAGATAACTCTCTCATTAGCCGTGCTCTCATGTTGTAACAGTGATTGACTGGGTGAGTGACTGGGTAGTGGGTACAACATCAGTCCCAATGAAAAGGTAAACAGTCACAGGTCTGTCTATGGCTCAGCTCATTGCCAGAGACTATGACTGTGCTAATTACTTAGCTGTTGTTTACACACTGAATTAATCAGATCTTATGAAGGAATTCTTGATAGGAAGGAAGCACTTCAGGATAGTTCTGTTTCAGCTCTCTAAACAATTGGTTTCATCTCAAGAGTGTTTGGAGGTTTGTGTCTATGATTCCATGGCAGAGTGCATTTTCATTGATATGCTGACATCAAGGTAGATTTGTCAAGCTTTAGAACAGGGAACACATTTTACTTGGCCTACCAGCAGACCCTGAGGACATGGTAACACACCACTGAGGTAGACTGGGAAGAATGGACTTTGTTTTATTAGCACACCACATATTGCATTTCTGAAACTTCTCCATGAATCTTCTCACTGAAATATTGACATCCCAATAGTGTGTGCCCTTCTGGAGGATTTTAGTTCAATATGACTAAATCCAAACACGGTTGAAAATAACGTTTTGAAAGAAATTAAAAACAAGCTAAGAAAAACAGTTTTGACATCAGTAATTAAAAATTATTTTTCACAATGCAATTACATTTGTCACAATTGGCAGTTGTAGCCTACACAGTAGTGGGTGATATGCAGTTATTCAGCCATGGCTCTGATTTGGCGGAAATAGCTCTGTGCTACCTCCTTTAAATAAGTAAGTTCAGGAATTGATCTAATTTATCCAATGAAAAGTAGAGCAGAATCCTCATTATCCCACAAAAGTTATACAATACATATTTTCAGCTGCAGTCATAGCCAGACTACAAAAGTTTTCCTTTGGAAAGGAAGTTTCCAATCTGACAATTCACCAAGTATCACCATCATATGAGACATACACTGGCAAATTGACACTGTACATTACCACCCAATACTATTTTATATTGACCACATCTGATATGGGCTTGGGTTTGGGCAAAATATTGGGCTAGAGAGCAGTGGCAGAATGGAATATATGGAACTGTATCAAACATATGGAAACCACATGCTTGACTCCGTTCCATTGATTCCATTCCAGCCATTACAATGAGCCCGTCCTCCTATAGCTCCTCCCACCAGCCTCCACTGCTAGAGAGTATGCGTGCTGTGTTTTCCTCATTTTACTCAGTTTGATGGAATGTTCACTCCATGTATAGAAATATGTGTTAGTGGACCTTTCATACAAGGGCAGAGGCTGCTATTTGAGCTCCTCTCCTTGAAATATCTTGTGTGCGTCTGACATGAGTGTAAAGCTTGATTTTCCTCTGAAGTTCTTTTGGCCGCTCAAATGAGGTGGGATGAATTGCTCATTCATTCTGCTCTGAATGGAAGTAATGGAAAAAGCAGTAGTTCTAGGTTGGTATATCTATCATATAGAAGGAATAGCGTCACATACTGCTAGAATGTTTTTATTGAAAAATTACAGTTTTTTGCTCTTCTGTATTATTCTTAGTCTGAAGAGAATTGATTAATAGTGAAAGCAACAGAAGGCCTTGATAAAGGTGTGTAATTTACCAGGAAGAGTTGATTGGCTCTAACCACTGCCTGTCATAGTCAATAACACTGATGTGGAAATACTAAAGGGACTGAATTGTCAGTGTTACTAATACCAACATATGCATCAGGTGTTTGTTTGATGGGCACGTGTATAGACACGCTTTGTTCCAATCTGTTGATCATAGTCCCAAAATTCATTTCATCTGGATCTAGGTATTGAATACTCAGTGGGTTTGATTCAGTACAGCTAGACATATTATTAATATCTTGAATACTCCTTTGATTCCATTTATAGCCAAAAAGGTCATTCCAGGCCGGTGAGGATTTGACAGTAGGCAGACTAAATAGCCTTGGTTTCTCAAATGACTGCCTCGCCTGGTTCACCAACTACTTCTCAGATAGAGTTCAGTGTGTCAAATCGGAGGGCCTGTTGTCTGGACCTATGGCAGTCTCTATGGGGGTGCCACAGGGTTCAATTCTTGGGCCGACACTTTTCTCTGTGTATATCAATGATGTCGCTCTTGCTGCTGGTGACTCTCAGATCCACCTCTACGCAGACGACACCATTTTGTATACATCTGGCCCTTCATTGGACACTGTGTTAACAAACCTCCAAACGAGCTTCAATGCCATACAACACTCCTTCAGTAGCCTCCAACTGCTCTTAAACACTAGTAAAACTAAATGCATGCTCTTCAATCGAACGCTGCTGGCACCCGCCCACCCGACTAGAATCACTACTCTCGACGGGTCTGACCTAGAGTATGTGGACAACTACAAATACCTAGGTGTCTGGTTAGACTGTAAACTCTCCTTTCAGACTCACATTAAGAATCTCCAATCCAAAGTTAAATCTAGAATCGGTTTCCTATTTCGCAACAAAGCCTCCCTCACTCATGCTGCCAAACAAAAACTGACTATCCTACCGATCCTTGACTTCGGCGATGTCATTTACAAAATAGCCTCCAACACTCTACTCAGCAAATTGGATGTAGTCTATCACAGTGCCATCCGTTTTGTCTCCAAAGCCCCATACACTACCCACCACTGTGACCTGTACGCTCTTGTTGGCTGGTCCTCACTACATGTCCGTCGTCAAACCCACTGGCTCCAGGCCATCTATAAATCACTGCTAGGCAAATCCCGCCTTATCTTAGCTCATTGGTCACCATAGCAGCACCCACCCGTAGTCTGCGCTCCAGCAGGTATATCTCACTGGTCATTCCCAAAGCCAACACTCCTTTGGCCGCCATTCCTTCCAGTTCTCTGCTGCCAATGACTGGAACGAATTGCAAAAATCTCTGAAGCTGGAGACTCTTATCTCCCTCAATAACTTTAAGCATCAGTTGTCAGAGCACCTTACCGATCACTGCACCTGTACACAGCCCATCTGAAATTAGCCCACCCAACTACCTCATCCCTATATTGTTATTTATTTTGCTCTTTTGCACCCCAGTATCTCTATTTGCACATCATCTCTTGCACATCTAGCATTCCAGTGTTAATACTATTGTAATTATTCTGCATTATAGCCTATTTATTGCCTTACCTCCATAACTTGCTACATTTGCACACACTGTATATATATTTTCTGTTGTATTTCTGACTTTGTTTTTTTTACCCCATATGTAACTCTGTGTTGTTTTTATTGCACTACTTTGCTTTATCTTGGCCAGGTCGCAGTTGTAAATGAGAACCTGTTCTCAACTGGCTTACCTGGTTAAATAAAGGTGAAATAAATAAAATAAAAAATAAAGACTGTCAGTCACCGTGGGCATTGTGATGTTGTGCATTGGCAGCCGAGGCTCTCCTTGAAGAGTGGCTGTGATGGATCTGACAGCTGCCTCAGCCATTGGGACTGATGTCTTCATCTGCTCCCAAACGGGCCACAGATATATAGTACTACAGTCTGCACTGTGATCTCCAATAATATTACTGCCAGCCCATTGCCTTTGCCACAACCCAGAAAATAAATGTAGCCAACGAAATGGTCTGTGGCCAAGTGCGCCTTACATAGTTGAGTCAGTAAGAAAGTTTAATGCTGGTATACAAAAATCAAGTATTTTGATTTTAATATTAGAGCTGCTTCTGCGACTTTCCTACTGCTTTTCCACATAAATGTTTATTCAGACCAATTTCCTTACCATGCAATTGATGTCAGGCTGACACTCCCTTTATGCAGCATGTGTTTATTGAACATGTATCATAGGTTTGCTTTACTCTCCTTTGCAGTGTTGACTTTGAAAACCTGTCACAAATATGAAGTATGTCTGTCTCAGGGGCAATATATGGGGCATCAGTGCTCCAGTCTAAATACTGTATATTGTTCCTCCTATAAATACACACATTGATTACAGTGCTATACTGCAAATAGCTTGTTGTCATACAACAGGTTGGGTTGAGATATAGTGCAATGATTGACAGTGTCGACAGCTGTGAAAACCAAATGGAAGATTATGCAAGGGCCGTGGTTGCAACTGTTGTTGCTCTTAAGTCCCAGTCAGTCGGCCCAGAATAAATTATCTAAATGCCCACTTCCCGTGGCCGATAGACACACAGAGAAACAGAGCAGGCAAATCGCTGTCCAATTTTCTGTGTATAAACACCGCCATCTGTCTGGTCCAGAGAATCTGCTATGTGCATAGTGTAAATCCATGGAAAGGCAAGATAATGGAGGTAACAGATGTTGTCATCAAATGACCTGCTTTAAGGAATAGGCTACTGTAAATGGGGCACATAGCAATTTTGTCATTAGATGGCAAAGAGGATTTCTAGTGACATCGAAAACCTTTTCATGCAAATGTTTCCCCCAATTATCCATCATGATAGTATTTGGTGGTTGTTGTTTATTATTGCTGTTTTGGTTTGGTGTTAATGTTTCTCCCATCATGTGTGACAGCACCCACTGTGTTCACTTACCATGCCCCCTGGAGATGCTGAGTGGTGTTACTTTGATGAATATATGATAAATATGAATAATGAATCTGGATGCATGAATCAAATCAACCATGTGAATTTAGTATTTTATTCCTTTTCAGTTCTTCCTCTTCACAGAAAAGGAAACAATTGATACGACTGAGGAGTAAGTTGGCATCATTAACTTGACCTTGTAGTGCCATCTAGTGTTCATGCATATTGGCCTACCGATATGTACAATAGGTTCTACAATGTGTGATGTGATCATATGGCTCTCTCCCTCAACAGCCTTATGGTGACAGTCGGTTGTAAGAATTGAAGTAAAACTGAGACAACAATTTACAGATTTATGCACAGAAAAATGTCTTATCAGGTAAACTCCATGTAGATGGAGTTATGTCCATGTCCACCTGCGCTTTTGTCATTGTTTCTCTTTGTCTACTTGTGATTATATAACTCACTCACACATTCTGTGGAGTGGTCATCATGTTTTATGTGTGTGCCACACCTGATTATAATTGATGAATCAGTGACTGTTGATCTGTGCCCTCTGTGGTTTGCTGGGCATGGGCACGCTCTCCGTGAGTGCTCTTGTTCGGACTGTAGGCGGTAAAGCTTTTATTTCAATAACCACCTGCTCCTCTCATCAGGGAAGTACCTGGAGGGAAGAAGGCATATGGACACAAGTATTATTCTGTGTGTCTTTGTATTGAGCCATGGAATTACTGTTTAAGAGAACATTTAATATGATTGGGTGGCCAGTGACCACATTACTTTCTGTGTTTATGTACCACCCTCCTCCCCCAAAGTCATTAGGTATTGTATTTGAAAATGAATTAATTGAGACAACAGCTATGACCTCACTGTAAGATTCTCTCCTAAAAGCTCTGTAAAGGTGAAAGTAATATCGTTAATTCATTTGTAAGAACAGAGAAGTAGCTACTTGAGTTGTCACACTAATGCCTTTCTAAATCGGGCTTATTTAACCCATTTCATTCTCAATGGCAATTCATTGGAGTTAAATGAACAACTGTCCTTGGTTCAACATGATAGCTACATAACTGCACCATGGCTGAGACTGTGTGTATGTGTAGAATGGAGTTTGCTGACCTGTCTGTGACAGGCTGAAAATAAGGAGAAAGTTGTCTGTGCCCTGTGACCCCTCTGAATATGGGCAGCAAAACACTAGCTTCATACAATAGATCTGTGGTGCTGTTGTTCATACAATAGGGTCACTAAGAATAAAAGCCTGCCAACAGAAGTCGCATAACCCAGATATCACAGATATCTCAGCTGCACGCTGCTCACCAACGTGAAGATCACAGTGGAAATGACAGATGTCAGAGGTTCATATCATCATTCTCACAGTACTTTAACTAGTTTGTTGAACTTAGTAAAAAGGTGGTGGTTGACTAGGGGTGGACTGAATTTGAACCAGTACATTTATGTACTGTATAGTCATAACACAGGGTGATTTTTAAGCTATGAAAATATACTTGATGGAAAGATAGGTCAGATGAAGTGCGGTCTCCCATACACAAATCCCAGGGGGAGCAGGAACTCTACAAGAATATGAAATGTCTTATCATGATTCCGCTGGCAGCCAGTCAGCCTCTAGACCATTATCTACCTGCCTGAGTGAACTGGGAGGCCTAATTGCACAGATTATGTCACAGGGAGTGTGGCCATTGGTGACACCGGGACGTCTTGTTTCCCCCTAGTGAGAGCAGTTAGTCTGTGAGGACGAGGACAAGACAGGGGTATTAATGACACAATGCTCCGCTGCTGGCTGGCTCCAAATGTTGCACACTCAGCTGTCGCTCCACTCTCACCAATATTCCTTCTGTTATAGTGGTCCTCTGTAGCTCAATTGGTAGAGCATGGCGCTTGTAACGCCAGGGTAGTGGGTTCGATCCCTGGGACCACCCATACGTAAAAATGTATGCACACATGACTGTAAGTCGCTTTGGATAAAAGCATCTGCTAAATGGCATATTGTTATTATTATTATTATTATTATAGTGGCGTCTAACACTGGCCCCTGGGATGTGGCTACAGCTCGAGAGATAACTCAGACCCCTCCCCAAAGATATTCCCTGGTTGTAGATGCAAACAATCTATCTGCTGGAGATTAGGTGAACGTGTTATTTTAAAATAAGTGCATTTGAAGGATTTAAAGAATGTCCTCCAGTTTCTGGAAGGCTTAATTTCACTCAATATTCGAGTAGATATTTTCAGGGGAGATCTTTCATATAAGAGGTTGATGAGGGTGACACCTGTTTCTGTTATTGGTTGATATTCTGTATGTACGGTTTGGCACTGCCATTCTTACACACTTCTTCATATCATTCCATACAGATGTAGGATCTTCATTTGATCACTCTTTTGTTGCTGAGGATTTTCCTGCCCAGCAGGAAATGCAAACTTGTGGTGTATTCAAGGTTTAAAAAGGCTTCTAAAGTTTGTAATTCCCACTTTAAAATGTCAGACTTGATTTGCCCTAATGAAAAATGTATCAACCCCTACAAAAAAATTCCATTAATTGTAATCCACATAATAATTCACATTTCCTGTTGCTGCAGGATTATTTTCCTGCTGTAGCAAACTAGCTCAAATTAAGATCCTACATCTGTACGCATATTGACTAGTGCAATGATGACCCAAGAGGGACCTCTGTGAACAAAGCGAAATAAATCCAAAAGTTCAAGGTGTTTGGTCTTTAGTTTAGACACAGGTGCCAAAGGGTATTAACTTACTGCCATCTTGTGGAGCATGTGAAGATCACCATTTTTGTTTTGTTTTGTAGCATTGTAGCAAACGGCAGGGCAGGGAAGCAAACCTGGGTCACTGGCGTGGAAGGCAAACACCCTACACATTGCGCCAATAGGTTTAACCAACTAGGTGGGAATTGTAACGTGGCTCATATAGCAAGAATTGCTACAATATATTTATAGTATGAAATGCATTATATAAATGGAAGTATTTAGTGTTTTCTTGAAAATTACATTACATTTTATGAATTCCTATTCAGGTTACTACATTATCAGCTGTTATTAGTTCAATGTTTACCTGGAGTTGTCTACATTGGTGATGCGATGACAGTAATGCATGACATCTGTGTGTATGTTATCAGGCAGGCCTGTCAAAAACTCTGCTACACTCCTGTCAGTGCCCCCCTTATCCAGCATATCAATGTTGTGCATGTAGCCTACCACTGCCTCCTTATCACTGGATGCAGAGAAACATACTACACTGAACAAAAATATAACCGTAACATGTAAAGTGTTGGTCCCATGTTTCATGAGCTGAAATAGAATATCTCAGAAATGTTCCATACGCACAAAAAGCTTATTTCTCTCAAATTTTGGGCACAAATTTGTTTACATCCCAGTTACTGAGCATTTCTCCTTTGCCAATATAATCCATTCACCTAACAGGTGTGGCATATCAAGAAGCTGATTAAACAGCATGATCATTACACAGGTGAACCTTGTGCTGGGGACAACAAAAGGCCACTCTAAAATGTGCAGTTTTGTCACACAGCACAATGCCACAGATGTCTCAAGTTTTGAGGGAGCGTGCAATTGGCATGCTGACTACAGGAATGTCCACCAGCTCTTGCCAGAAAATGTAATATTAATTTCTCTACCATAAGCCGCCTCCGTCGTTTTAGAGAATTTGGCAGTACGTCCAACCGGCCTCACAACCACAGACCACATGTAACCACGCCAGCCCAGGACCTCCACATCCGGCTTCTTCACCTGCAGGATCGTCTTAGACCAGCCACTCGGACAGCTGATGAAACTGTCAGAAACCATCTCAGGGAAGTTCATCTGCGTGCTCGTCATCCTCACCATTGTCGTGCCATTCATCCGCCACAATCACCTAATGTTTCAGCATGATAATGGACAGCCCCATTTCACAAGGATCTGTACACAATTCCTGGAAACTGAAAATGTCACAGTTCTTCCATTGCCTGCATACTCACCAGACATAATAATAAATAATAATGTAACCCATTGAGCATGTTTGGGTTGCTCTGGATCTAAGTGTACGACAGCTGGTTCCAGTTCCCGCCAAAATACAGCAACTTCGCACATCCATTGTTGTCTTAGGTCTCTCTTTATGTAGTGTTGTGTTGTCTCTCTTGTGATGTGTGTTTGGTCCTATTCTTTTATTTTTTTATTCCCAGCCCCCGTCCCCGCAGGAGGTCTTTAGCCTTTTGGTAGGCCGTCATTGTAAATAAGAATTTGTTCTTTACTGACTTGCCTAGTTAAATAAAGGTTAAATAAACTAAAAATATAAAAAGAGGAGTGGGACAACATTCCACAGGCCACAATCAACAGCCTGATCAAGTCTATGCGAAGGAGCTGTGTCGCGCTGTATGAGGCAAATGGTGGTCACACCAGATACTGACTGGTTTTCTGATCAACACCCCTACTTTTTCTGGGGGGGGGTATCTGTGACCAACAGATGCATACTGTATATGTATTCCCAGTCATGTGAAATCCATAGAAGTGGGCCTAAGGAATGTATTTCCATTTACTGATTTCCTTATATGAACTGTAACTCAGTAAAATCTTTGAAATTGTTGCATGTTGCGTTTATATTTTTGTTCATTAGACATCACTTCAGTGGGTGAGGTTGGAAGTGGAACCTACTCAAAAACAACCCTACTGACAAAGACAATAGGCAGGATGGAATTGCATTGATCATTATCCAAATCCACTGAGAACATTTCACAACATTGGGGGTCAAATCAAAGGAGCAACAAAACTGATTTGATATGTGAGTAATGTAAAATACTTGATCAAGCTCTTCCATTGACATGCTAAATGACGAGGTCTCATGAGCATCTAAAGGTTACCTGTGATTGGTTACAATTCTACAATGTTGCATTTCATTGGTTATTTGTCTAAAAGTCAATACATGTTCATTGGAAGGTGACACCGGAATGAAATCATTGGTCCTTTCCACATGTCTGCTGATGTAACGATATGCCGGTTGAGGGGAAACTCAGGCTTATGCATTGCTAAGGCAGTCCACATTGGATACACGAGCCTTCATTCTTTCTCAAACTCTACAGCATACGATTCAACTTTGGATAATCAAAGTGTAATTTAGGTACTTAGCTAGCTAGGCAAAGTGTTAAAACACAGACAGAATGGGCGAGGAAATGAACGATAACACGATCAACACAAATGGTGCTGCTAACAACATGGGGGACGTGAATCACACAGCAGAACAGACAGCAGACAGCGATGTGAAATACTACACCTTGGAAGAAATAAAAGCTCATAATATGAGCAAGGACACATGGATTATCATCCACGATAAAGTGTATAACGTCACCAGTTTCTTGGAGGAGGTAAAATCAAAATACCACCGTTGTTAGCTAACTTAACACATTAGCTACGCCTCTACTAGCTAGCTAGAATATTGGTCTCATCTTGGTTTCAAATTCATTTCGTATCCAAAGCCAACCTAAACGTCTAGCTAGATAGATAACTAACTAACTAGCTAAGTAACAATGCACTTATGTGAAGGTCTGGGTCTTTCTAGCTAGCTACCATAGCCTAACGTTAGTTATCCAACGCTCAGTCAACACAGGCTGAAGGTGGCAGCTTGCCAGCAATACCATTGGCTATTTTGGCTATTGTGTGTTTTGCCAGTTTAACTAGCTAGCTAATGATGTGGCTAACTTAACTGTGTATGCTATCTGTGTCTACCTGCATATTCCCAATAATATTAACAAAGATGGTGTAATGTTGCACCTGGAGATGCGTTATTATGGAAATTACCTAGCGTAACGTTAGCTAGCTAACGTAACTAACGTTAGTTAGGTATGCCTAGCTTAATTTGCCAAAATAATTTTGCAACATTTTGTCATGACCACTCCTAATTGTGCGCTAGGTAGTTAATCCTTGCCTGGTCCTCTTACTGTAGCTATAACTACCACAGTGGGACTTTAGTCCATTTGGCAAAGGTTACAAAACTAGCTAGGGGTTACAAGAGGTCAGTAGCCAAAAGTTGCGCAACGCACCATTTTTACATTTACATTTTAGTCATTTAGCAGACGCTCTTATCCAGAGCATCTCAAGGTATGATGTACAAATAAGTCAAAATACAATGCCAATGGCAAAGCATGACCGCAGATGAAAGTAGCCTGGGGTACCAGTCTGTTTAGCTATCATTCCACTCCATGTTAATGCTAAACAATTTTTGCCAATGGCACAGAGTACAAGGAGTGGAATGTTAGCAAAACATGTTCTGGATTTCAGGCTAAGATTAAAGGGGTTAGTATGACAAGTATGACCTATTTCATGTGTTATATTATCAAGGCTGTATTTGTGAAGTAAAACCACACTGTAAGATTTGTTTAACTTCAAAGAGTGAGCCTGCCAACAAAAAAGTAAACATTGGAGCTTTAACCATTATGATGAAGCAATCTATCCCTATAATATGTAAATGCATAATCATTTCAGGATATCAGAGAATTAAGAGTTCAGAGCTTTATTTAACACACTTATCATATTTACATTTAGGTCGACATAAGCCAGCCATCCATACCATGTAGGACATCATATGCTATAATTGTGTAGTCTGTGATTACATTCCAACTATTGGTAGTGACAGATCATGATTAAGTCTACCACTTGTTTCTGTGTTTCCAGCATCCAGGAGGAGAGGAGGTTCTGGTGGAGCAGGCAGGTGCAGATGCCACAGAGAGCTTTGAGGATGTTGGGCACTCTACAGATGCCAGAGAGATGCTCATCCAGTACTACGTTGGGGAGCTCCATATGGTACAGAGATTGCTTTCTCTCAACTGTTGAACTCTCAGTTATTGCAAATTTGTTTGTTTGTTCACAAGTGTCTTTGAAACAGTTTTCAATTAATAATGGAACAAAAACATTATCTGTGGCATGATTTATTCTGATTGTAAAAGTGTGTAAATGATTCCCTGTCTTTTAGGATGACAGGAAGAAGGATGGCGCAAAGGTAAAGTATATTTTCACACAATATTCAAGTAAATGTTCTGTAAAAATGTTTTATAATAATGTAACACCTATTTTACTAATGCTAACCCTTGAACTTTGTTTTATCAACAACAACAACAATTATCCCACAGGAAGCATTCATTACAACTTCAGGAGATGGCTCCAGGTCAGTCATAAGCGATAAGAATTTGATTATTAGGAGATGGCTCCTAATCATTCTTCACTGAGCTGTTTTTGTTCCCTGGCTGAATGTCTAAGTGCTCTTTCCTTCTTTCTCTAGCTCGTGGACCACATGGTTGATACCTGCCGTAGCTGCAGTTGTTGTGGGTATCATGTATCGATACTACATGCTGGAGCACAAGTCTTCCTGAGTCCTGACGCTGTCGTCTCTTCTCATTCGTTCTGTCTGGAGGCCTTGACATGTTTGACCAAACCCCCCTTGCATTGAACGCACACAACTTTTCAGAGGTGCGCCCCGCGTCCCACTCAACTCACACAGTGCCCTCACCTTGAAGGAAAGGGAGGGAAAGGATAAAAGAATCCCTCTGCTTACTTTTCTAGACCTCATCCAACAGGCAGTGGGGTGAGATGCATCGGAAAACTTTCTGCCCTCAGTCTCTTTAAATAGTTTTCTAATCTATTCATATTGTTTACTCACTCTGCCTTTTGTGATACTTATTGTGTGGTGTCTTTTTAAGTTACTTATTCACATGCAAGTGATCTAAACTGTCATTTATATCTGCAAACTGTTGTCGCTATCTGCTTTGTGAGACTTTTACTGTGAGCTCCAAAAGTATTGGGACAGTGACCATTTTTGTTTTGTTTTGGCTCTGTACTCAGCACTTTATATTTTAAATGATACAATGACTATGAGGTTAAAGTGCAAACTGTCAGGTTATTTTCATCCATATCGGGTGAACCGTTTAGAAATTACTGCACTTTTTGTACATAGTCCCCCCATTTTAGGGTACCAAAGATAAATGGAACAAATTCACTAATGTGGAGTAAAAAGTTAAGTATTTGGTCCCATATTCATAGCACACAATGACTACATCAAGGTTGTGACACATTTGTTGGATGCATTTGTTGTTTGTTTTGGTTGTGTATCAGATTATTTTGTACCCAATAGAGATTCATGGTAAATAATGTGTTATTGTGCCATTTTAGTCACTTTTATTGTAAATAAGAATCGAATATGTTTCTAAACACCTCTACATTAATGTGGATGCTACCATGATTACGGATAATTCTGAATGAATTGTGAATAATGAGTGAGAAAGTTAGACGCACAAATATTACACCCCCAAGACCTCCCGAGTGGCGCAGTGGTCTAAGGCACTCGGATCCAGGCTCTGTCGTAGCCGGCCGCGACCGGGAGACCCATGGGGCGGCGCACAATTGGCCAAGCTTTGTCCAGGGTAGGGGAGGGAATGGCCGGCAGGGATGTAGCTCAGTTGGTAGAGCATGGCGTTTGCAACGCCAGGGTTGTGAGTTTGATTCCCACAGGGGGCCAGTATGAAAAAATAAAAAATAATGTATGCACTCACTAACTGTAAGTCGCTCTGGATAAGAGCGTCTGCTAAATGACAAAAAAAAAAGACATGCTAACCTCTCACCATTACAATAACAGGGGAGGTTAGCATTTTTGGGGGCGGTATGATATTTGTGCATCTAACTTTCTCATAATTATTCACAATTCGTTCAGGATTATCCATTAATGTGGATGTACCATGGGCACAAAATAATCTGAAACACAACCAAAACAAACAGCAAATGCATCCAACACATTCGTCCCAATACTTTTGGTCCCTTAAAATGTGTGTGTGAGGGGGGGAGACTATGTATACAAAGTCTACACTTTAAGGTCATAGTCAATATCATTTCAAAACAACAAAAAATGTGTCACTTCACTGTCCCAATACCTTTGGAGCTCACTGGATTTCTCTCCATTTGTTCAGACATGTTTAGTGGCTAACCCCACCATCTCTATGCTCTAGGTCTAGGAAGTAGAAATATATTTATGTGTAGTAGAGTATGGCAACACAGGTTATGGGGTCATATCTATAAGAAATAATGCTGTTTTCTTACACTGAGAAATCTGATTAGCATGTTTTTTTGTTTAGGTTGAGTTGCACACTCATTGTGAGTCTTAATTCTCCTCAAAAACTGCTGCCCAGTATTTAATTTCTGGTGACTGAACATAGGAAAAGCTAGAAATGAAGCATTCTAACATATGTTTGCTTGAGTATAGATTGTCATGCAATTTGTCATTTGAAACTTAAAAATCATAATTGATTTGAACCAATGACTTGATTGAACAATATGCCTCATAGTTAAAGTACATAATTTATGTTCAGCTATTCATTGCGTTGCATGCATGCATCGACTGATCGAGTAGGCCTCTAAATCTCTACCTTTTGCATTACAAAGGCTGCACACCATGTATATTCTCTTTTGATGTATTGATAAGTTAAATTCCATTTATTTGGTGATACTATGCTTTAAAAAACAAAAATTAAGAATGAGATAATTGGTGTGTTTTTTATATATATATATATATATATATATTATAACCTGGATTAATTATATTGCCTTACACACATTGTGCAGGATATATGTTTGTCTCTTCCTATGCACATTCATTTGCAATTCAAAAAGTTCAAGTACTTTAATGCTGCCCTATGTAGTGAGTGTCGTTGAATTCTAATGATTGGACTAATATAAAACACTGTTTTACATTCGTATTGTGTTAACGGTCCGTTTATTGTAGTGTTGGTCACCATGCCATTTTTAAGTGTAAATCTGTATCTGGGAATTGTGGATAAACAGCAGTACTTGAAAGCATATATGTGGATATTCAATTGCACTACCAATTTTAATTGGTATATGTCAACAATATATTTAATACGTCAGTATGTTTCATATAAATGTTGCTATTCACAACTTGTGGAGCACCTGAAAACAACCTTCCCAAGACTTTATAATACTGATTTGTACATATGATAACAAACATATTCCATTTGGACACTTTCAAATTCATTATACTTCAAAGACCATTCCCATTGAAATTATAATTCGTGCTATCATTTTCATACAATTATTTGAGTGACATGTGGCAATTTTATAAGCTACATGCTTTTATGATATGCTTTTCATTGTTCTCTGTGTACTATTTTTGTTATGAGAGGTGTTCTCATAAATACTGTAAGGAAATATTTGTTACTGTCATTTTTTACTGACTGAGCAGTTCATTCAGATATCCACTATGTAACCTAAATTACTGTCATTGACTGCCATTTCCTATTAAAAAAAAATTAGAAGTTTTATCTCAAATGAATATTTTGAAAGCAGTATATTATGATTTTTAATTCAATTTAATAGCTACGGTCGAGGAATGATAAAAACAAATTCTGCAGTTGAATCATCACTTATTTAATGCAGTATACAGCATTTATGTAGTTCCTGCCTATATAATCCTGCCCTACACAGAAGTAGATTGTCGGGAATCTGTGTAGGACATTAGACAGCTGGGAGAAATGCGATGGTATGAAAGCGTAAGAATGGCGCTGTTAAGATCAGGGATTCGTCTCCTGAGTATACACCTTCGTTTGAGGTGTACAAACAGTTGAAGTTGGAAGTTTACATACTTAGGTTGGAGTCATTAAAACTCGTTTTTCAACCACTTTTCAACACATTTCTTGTTAACAAACTAGTTTTGGCAAGTCGGTTACGACATCTACTTTGTGAATGACACAAGTAATTTTTCCAAAAATTGTTTACAGACAGATTATTTCACTTATAATTCACTGTATCACAATTCCAGTGGGTCAGAAGTTTACATACATTAAGTTGACTGTGACTTTAAACAGCTTGGAAAATTGTCATGGCTTTAGAAGCTTCTGATAGGCTAATTGACATAATTTGAGTAAATTGGAGGTGTACCTGTGGATGTATTTCAAGGCCTACCTTCAAACTCAGTGCCTCTTTGCTTGACATCATGGGAAAATCAAAAGAAATCAGCTAAGACCTCAAAATAAAAATGGTAGACCTCCACAAGTCTGGTTCATCCTTGGGAGCAATTTCTAAATGCCTGAAGGTACCACGTTCATCTGTACAAACAATACGCAAGTATAAACACCATGGGACCACGCAGCCGTCATACCGCTCAGTAAGGAGACGCGTTCTGTCTCCTAGAGATGAACGTACTTTGGTGCGAAAAGTGCAAATCAATCCCAGAACAACAGCAAAGGACCTTGTGAAGATGCTGGAGGAAACTGGTACAAAAGTATCTATATCCACAGTAAAATGAGTCCTATATCGACATAACCTGAAAGGCTGTGCAGTAAGGAAGAAGCCACTGCTCCAAAACCTCCATTAAAAAAGCCAGACTACGGTTTGCAACTGCACATGGAGACAAAGATCATACTTTTTTTTAGAAATGTCCTCTGATCTGATGAAACAAAAATAGAACTGTTTGGCCATAATGACCATCGTTATGTTTGGAGGAAAAAGGGGAAGGCTTGCAAGCAGAAGAACACCATCCCAACCGTGAAGCATGGGGGTGGCAGCATCATGCTGTGGGGGTGCTTTGCTGCAGGAGGGACTGGTGCACTTCACAAAATAGATGGCATCATGAGGAAGGAAAATGATGTGGATATATTGAAGCAACATCTCAAGACATCAGTCAGGAAGTTAAAGCTTGGTCGCAAATGGGCAAATGGGCCAAAATTCACCCAACTTATTGTGGGAAGCTTGTGGAAGGCTACCCGAAATGTTTGACCCAAGTTAAACAATTTAAAGGCAATGCTACCAAATACTAATTGAGTGTATGTAAACTTCTGACCCACTGGGAATGTGATGAAAGAAATAAAAGCTGAAATAAATCATTCTCTCTACTATTATTCTGACATTTCACATTCTTAAAATAAAGTGGTGATCCTAACTGACCTAAGACAGGGAATTTTTACTATGATTAAATGTCAGGAATTGTGAAAACGTAGTTTAAATGTATTTGGCTAAGGTGTATGTAAACTTCCGACTTCAACTGTACAGTGGGGGAAAAAGATGAGAGAGGCCTGTAATTTTCATCATAGGTACACGTCAACTATGACAGACAAATTGAGAAAAATAAATCCAGTAAATCACATTGTAGGATTTTTAATGAATTTCTTTGCAAATTATGGTGGAAAATAAGTATTTGGTCACCTACAAACAAGCAAGATTTCTGGCTCTCACAGACCTGTAACTTCTTCTTTAAGAGGCTCCTCTGTCCTCCACTCGTTACCTGTATTAATGGCACCTGTTTGAACCTGTTATCAGTATAAAAGACACCTGTCCACAACCTCAAACAGTCACACTCCAAACTCCACTATGGCCAAGACCAAAGAGCTGTCAAAGGACACCAGAAACAAAATTGTAGACCTGCACCGGGCTGGGAAGACTGAATCTGCAATAGGTAAGCAGCTTGGTTTGAAGAAATCAACTGTGGGAGCAATTATTAGGAAATGGGAGACATACAAGACCACTGATAATCTCCCTCGATCTGGGGCTCCACGCAAGATCTCACCCTGTGGGGTCAAAATGATCACAAGAACGGTGAGCAAAAATCCCCGAACCACACGTGGGGACCTAGTGAATGACCTGCAGAGAGCTGGGACCAAAGTAACAAAGCCTACCATCAGTAACACACTACGCCGCCAGGGACTCAAATCCTGCAGTGCCAGACGTGTCCCCCCTGCTTAAGCCAGTACATGTCCAGTGCCGTCTGAAGTTTGCTAGAGTGCATTTGGATGATCCAGAAGAGGATTGGGAGAATGTCAGATGAAACCAAAATAGAACTTTTTGGTAAAAACTCAACTGGTCGTGTTTGGAGGACAAAGAATGCTGAGTTGCATCCAAAGAACACCATACCTACTGTGAAGCATGGGGGTGGAAACATCATGCTTTTGGGCTGTTTTTCTGCAAAGGGACCAGGACGACTGATCCGTGTAAAGAAAAGAATGAATGGGGCCATGTATCGTGAGATTTTGAGTGAAAACCTCCTTCCATCAGCAAGGGCATTGAAGATGAAACGTGGCTGGGTCTTTCAGCATGACAATGATCCCAAACACACTGCCCGGGCAACGAAGGAGTGGCTTCGTAAGAAGCATTTCAAGGTCCTGGAGTGGCCTAGCCAGTCTCCAGATCTCAACCCCATAGAAAATCTTTGGAGGGAGTTGAAAGTCCGTGTTGCCCAGCAACAGCCCCAAAACATCACTGCTCTAGAGGAGATCTGCATGGAGGAATGGGCCAAAATACCAGCAACAGTGTGTGAAAACCTTGTGAAGACTTACAGAAAACGTTTGACCTGTGTCATTGCCAACAAAGGGTATATAACAAAGTATTGAGAAACTTTTGTTATTGACCAAATACTTATTTTCCACCATAAATTGCAAATAAATTCATTACAAATCCTACAATGTGATTTTCTGGATTTTCTTGTCTCAATTTGTCTGTCATAGTTCAGTTGACGTGTACCTATGATGAAAATTACAGGCCTCTCTCATCTTTTTAAGTGGGAGAACTTGCACAATTGGTGGCTGACTAAATACTTTTTTTCCCCACTGTACCTACATCTCCTGATTACAAACCAAGTAGTCTTACTTATGTCTTCATGCTCTCTTGAGAACCTTGATGATCTCGAAAGGGAGTCAGTCAGCAGAGGTGAGCTCTGAAGTTGAGCCAGTCCAGAACAGGAGGTTGGTGGCACCTTATTGGGCAGAACAGCCTTCTGGTAATGACTGGAGCAGAGTACGTGGAATGGTATCAAATACATTGAACACATGGTTTCCATGTGTTTGATGCCATTCCATTTGCGCTGTTCCGGCCATTATTATGAGCATTCCTCCCCTCAGCAGCCTCCTGTGCAGTCCAGGATGTAGTGGGCCTACCTGCGGCGACAGTCTTCAAACGTTTGCCCTGAGAATCCTACCAGAGATGATTTTGGACCAGTAGGAGTGAGATTTTTGGAAAGAGTGGATTCCTGTTTTTTGGCCGACCCATATGTTGTGTCAAGCTGGGTTAAGGACAAACTGGGAATGGTTACATCTGTGAAAGTTTCGAGAAGTGGAATTGTTTAGATTTTGTGTGTATCCGCCTACCAGAGGAAGCGGGAGCTTCTACCCATGCGGTTTGGGCTCAACCTGTGGTTTGCTTTGCTCTCCGGAGCAGGGCGCTGCTAAAATGGGTGATCAATGGGGTAGCATTGAGTGTAGAGGTCAATCAAATTGAAAGGAATATTTCCTATGTTTGTGACGCCCGCCGTTTGGTGAGACGTAGACCCAGTGGCAATGGCGAGACTGAGAATACCCTGTCCGTCTTGTTGAGCTTTGACACAGAGCTTCTACCTGATAAGGTCAGGCTAGGTTATAATTGCATTCTGTGAGGGCCTATGTTCCGAACCCGCTTCGGTGCTTTAGGTGCCAAGGATTCAGACATGTTGCAGCAGTGTGTAGAAGGGAGATCCCAAGATGTGAGAAATGTGCAGGAGGGCATAGTCAGAAGGAGTGTACAGTTGGGATAGAGAAAGCACTATGGGTCAACTGTGGGGGTGCCCATTCAGCTGGGGATCCGAAGTGCCCTGTGAGAGACAGGTTGAGATTGCCAGAGTTTGAGTGGGGCAGAACGTTTCCTATGCTGAGGCAGTGAAGAGAGTAGAGGATAGCCCAGGGGTGAGTGAGTTGACTGGGAGGCCCCCAGTGAGTAAGCCTGAAGAGAGAGAGCCAGAGAGGAAGAGGTTTTTAGTATGGTTGGATTTCTTGTGTTTATAGCCATGGTGATCAACTGCACTGCACTGATGGAGCGGAAATCACAGAAGATAGATGTGGTAGTTGCAGCAGCAGAGAAATATTTGGGTGTGAGAGATTTTAGTGCCGAAGAGCTACAGGAAGTTTTGAGAGGGGTTCCATCCTCCCAGGCCGATGGCCTGGTGTAGGATAATTTAGGGTCAAAGTAGTGGGATGGGGTGGTGGATTTTTTGGGATAGTGTATAGGTGCAGTGTTAGATGGTGGTGCAATTAAAGTTTTTCCCATTCTCCTTTTCCCTTTTTATTTTTTGTGACCAAAATGTGCAATTTGCACTCCAACCTGCGAAATGCAGCAATATGCAACTAATCTGCCGGAAAGCCACATGAAGAAGAAAGCCATACGAAGAAGAAAATAGATTGTCCAGTGTTCTGGAACAGAATTTTAATAAAGTTTTTTTTTATTTTTTTATATATATCCCGTGGAATTGTGGGATAGCAATGGCGGCTTCTGTCTTTGTAAACAAAAAACGCATAATTTACAAAAGATAATAGCTATTTCGTAATGGTTTGAATCATCTCAAGTGGGTGGCACAGTTTTCGTACTTACATGAATGGTATTTTCCCAGTAACTCGGGTTGTTAATGTTATTGAAGATAATTTTTTTAGTTACAATAAATACATGTGGCAGGTTTAGCTAGTTCGCTAAAAAAATACTAGCTAGCTAGTGTCAGCGTCTTGATAGACTCACCACCTATTGTTAAAGGTAAGCAAGCCCGTGTTTTATTGAATGGGATTTTACAACTGTAATATCGGATGTACAGTCGTAGCTATTAGTTTAATTTCCTTTTTGTAACGTAATAGCTAGCTCGCTAGTTAATTCATTGGCTGAGCGATATCCTGTTAGCTAGCTAGGTAACGTTAGCTACTTTTAAAATGTTTTTTTGAAGTCACGTCTGTCACTAAGTCATAATAGTTTCTGCTGGTCGTTCATTGGCGTTAGATGTATATGTAGCTAGTGTAGCGACAGTACTGACTAAATAGCTGCGTAGGTAGCTAGCTACTGTACCAATCTAAAATACATCCCGTGAATTATTCGGGCGCGATTTTACACTTTTGATCGATTAGTTAAATGTAATAATCTCTCAAGTCGTTCAAATGTCCGTATGCAAAGTGCCTTTGATTAAGTGTTTCGTTCTAATTTATCTGACACATCCCTAACGTTACAGAATTAGTAGTTGGCTAATCTCCCAAAAAATGTGGTATCCAATCCAGACAGTTGTTTGAGAGAGACCATGGAGGATGATGCGTCACTGCACCGACTGGAGGGCAGTGACCCCACTGCGCAGGTCGGCGGGCTGATTGTGAAGAACAAGAGTGCAGCAGTAGAGCCTCATGTCTTTCGTGCACCCACTCCACGCACCTCTCTCCTGGGCCTGGATCTGCTGGCAGCTCAAAAGAGAAAGGAGCGTGAGGGCAAGGAGCAGGCTGAAGCTGACAGTGATGACAGGAATAACAAGAAATCCAAGGTGTCCTGCTACATGGACTGGGAGGAAGGGAAAGGTGATTCTGGGTCTGATGAAGAAGACAAAGACGAGGAGGACCAAGGTGGTAAAAAAGAGAGGTATGTTGTTTTGAAGTGATTTGGTTTGAGTTACTGTAGCTTCTTTTCTTACTAGCATAGAATACATACTCTCTCCCTATAAAGAGATCACATCTCAACTGATGTCATGCATGCAGTGTTGCATTACTGACACTTTATTCTATGTTTCATAAAGCAGCAGGAAGTACCGTGTGACTGGCTCAGAGACACCCTCTAACCCTGGAGGGGTCAGCGAAGAGTTCCGTCGCAAACACCAGCAGAGGGAGAAAGAACGGCGTGAGCATGGAATGTACGCCTCCTCCAAAGAGGACAAGAACAGAGAGAGGGAGAAGGACAGAGAGAGGATCAGAGATATGGACAGAGATCGACGGGGTGAAAGAGGTGAGCAAAACATTTCTACATCTGCATGCACAATGTTCATATTCTGGCAATAGCAATCGTTCCTATCTGTTGTGTGTCTGTGAATTTGTGACTGAAGTATTGGCTAACTGCTTTGATGGCAGATGAGCGGGAGCGCAGTCACATCCGCGGCGGCAGCAGCAGCAGCCGGTCAGAGCGTGGAGATCGCAGTGAGAGGAGTGAGCGCTCACAGAGAGAAGGCTGGTCCTCCGAACGCATCAGCCGGGGGAGTAAGAGAGAGGAGCCTCCAACGCCCCAGACACGCCCCAAAGGTCAGTAACCCTGCCACACCCCCTGACAGGCAGTTATTTAAGGTCCTTAGGTTATGCCTACAATACACTAACCACTCTCTCTCCCTCCATTCTGCAAACCCTTTGACTCAGATGGCACTCCCTCGCGCACCAGCTGGGATGAGGATGACAGCGGCTATGCCAGCTCACGCCGTTCCCACTGGGAATCTCCCTCTCCTGCCCCTTCACACAAGGATTCTGACAAGTCTGAACGGCCGGAGCGCAGCCCCCGCTCTGGACGGGAGAGCGAGAGGAAGGACAAGTAAGTAACTGCAGCTCAACACTCGTATGTTCATTTGACTGGGTTTTATAGCACTATCTAAAGACTCATTTTCAGTGGCTATTAGAAATGTGTTATGTTCAGCTTTTGAAATGAACTTTTCTTGTCTCTGTTCCCAGGTCAGTCAGAGGCCGGTATCCTGATGACACACCCCTTCCCACCCCATCATACAAGTACAACGAATGGGCCAATGACAGGAAGCACTTGGGCTCCACTCCTCGTCTGTCCCGTGGGAAAGGTAAGCCCCTCCTCCTTCCCCTCTCCCTCTTCCCCCAGTCACGTTTGAGCTCTTATTAATGCTCTGATAAGGCTTGCTGATGTTTGTGGATTGTGTCTCTGTGCCCCAGGTAAGAATGAAGGAGAGGATGGCATCGCCTTTGATAATGATGATGAGAAGCAGCAGTGGGAGGAGGACCAGAAGGTGAGTGGACATGTGGAGTTTTAGCAGTAACACAAATGAATAGCTTTCCCAACATTCATAAATGCACGTTTCTATGTATTGACTATTGCCCTGTGGTGTTACAGCAAGCGGACAGAGACTGGTACATGATGGACGAAGGCTATGACGAGTTCCACAACCCACTGACCTCCACCTCTGAGGATTATGTGAAGAAGAGAGAGCAGATCCTGCAGAAGCAGACACAGAAACGCATCTCTGCCCAGAGACGACAGATCAATGAGGTATGGCACTGTGTTCCTACTCTGTGACCACCTCCAGCCCTGGGTGTATGTAGCCCGTTTAGTTATAGTTTTGATCGTTAATACCATCCATGGATTTGAATTTTGTGTGTGTGACTGTATGTATAACGATGTGTGTTGTGTTCCTCCTGCCAGGATAATGAGCGCTGGGAGACTAACCGTATGCTGACCAGTGGAGTGGTCCAGAGGCTGGAGGTGGATGATGACTTTGAGGAGGACAACGCTGCCAAGGTCCACCTGCTGGTTCACAACCTGGTCCCTCCCTTCCTGGATGGGAGGATAGTCTTCACCAAGCAGGTAATACATCATTACAGCACGCTATTGGCCAATGAAATTACCAACACTCCCCTTCGTATTTATTTGGACAGGGAAGCTAAAACGTTTAATTTGGCTCTATACTCCAGCATTTTGAATTAGAGATGAAATGTTTTGTGAGGCGACACTAGGGCTGTGGCGAAACCAGTGTCGCGACAACACGAAGCAGACGACCATTTTTGGTCCTTTAAAAACCTGCTGTATGTAAAATATTTTGTGTACTATAGCTTGGAAAAAAAATACATGGGGGAGGTTAGCATTTTTTGGGGGGTATGATGTTTATGCCTCTAACTTTCTCACTCATCATTATTCACGATTCATTCATGATTGTCTGTAATCATGGTAGCATCCACATTAAAGTAGAAGTGTTCAGAAACATATTCTGTTCTTATTTACAATGAAAGTGACTCCAGAATGACACAATTTACCATTATTTTCTATTGGGCACAACATAAGCCAAAACACAACCAAAACAAACTGAAAATGCATCCAACAAGTTTGTAGGGTCAAAAGCTTAATTTAGTCACTGCTTGCTAGGAATATGGGACCAAATACTAAACTTTTGACAGAATTTAATGCAGTATAAGTGAATTTGTCCAAATACAGTGCCTTCAGAAAGTATTCACACCCATTGACTTTTTCCACATTTTGTTATATTACAGCTTGAATTTAAAAGTGATTAAATTGAGATTTTGTGTCACTGACCTACACACAATACCCCATAACATCAAAGTGGAAAGATGGTTTTGGACATGTTTACAAAATAATAAAAAATGAAAAGCTGAAATGTCTTGAGTCAATAAGTATTCAACCCCTTTGTTATGGCAAGCCTAAATAAGTTCAGGAGTAAAAATGTGCTTAATAAGTTGCGTGGACTCTGTGTGCAATAATAGTGTTCAACATGAATTTTTCTATGACTACCTCATCTCTGTACCTCACACATACAATTATCTGGGTAAGGTCCCTCAGTTGAGCAGTGAATTTCAAACACAGATTCAACCACAAGAACAGGGAGGTTTTCCAATGCCTCTCAAAGAAGGGCACCTATTGGTAGATGGGTTAAAATAAAAAACACACTGAATATGCCTTTGAGCATGGTGAAGCTATTAATTACACTTTGGATGGTGTATCAATACACCCAGTCACTACCAAGATACAGGTGTCCTTCCTAACTCAGTTGCCGGAGAGGAAGGAAACCACTCAGGGATTTCACCATGAGGCCAATGGTAACTTTAAAACAGTTACAGAGTTTAATGGTAACTTTAAAAACAGTTACATAGTTTAATGGTTGTGATATGAGAACTGATGGATCAACAACATTGTAATTACTCCACAATACTAACCTAAATGACAGAGTGAAAAGAAGGAAGCCGGTATTATTCTGAAACATGCATCCTGTTTGCAATAAGGCACTAAAGTAAAACAGCAACAAATGTGGCAAAGAAATGTGTGGGGCAAATCCAACACAACACATCACTGAGTACCACTCTGCATCATGTTATGGGTGTACTTGTCATCGGCAAGGAATAGGGAGGTTTTTAGAATAAAAAGAAACGGAATAGAGTTAAGCACAGAAGTCATCCTAGAGGAAAACCTGGTTTAGTCTGCTTTCCACCAGACACTGGGAGACAAATTCACCTTTCAGCAGGACAATAACCTACAACACAAGGCCAAATATACACTGGCGTTGCTTACCAAGACGCCATTGAATGTTCCTGAGTGGTACCTAGTTACAGTTTAGACTTTAATCGTCTTGAAGGCTTGGCAACAACCAACTTGACAGCACTTGAAGAATTAAAAAAAGAATGTGCAAATATTGCTAAACATTTTTTTCTTTGTCATTATGGGGTGTAGATGGGTGAGAAGAGAAAAAACAACGATTTAATCCATTTTAAATTCAGGCTGTAACACAACAAAATGTGGAATACTTTCTGAAGGCACTGTACTTAAGATGCCTTCAAATGAGGGGATTAGATACAAAAAGTGCTTTAATTTGTAAACGGTAAAACATATGTATGAAAATACCCTCAAATAAAAGGTGACGTTCTGTCGCCTCGTAGAAAACATTTGATCTCAAATCCAAAATGCTGAAGTATAGAGCCAAATATATATTTTTAGCTTCACTGTCCAAATACGTAGTGGAGTGTATGTACTTTTAAGTTCTAAGCCATGGGGTGAGAGCTGTTGCAGGCTTGTTGAGGGATTGTGAGAGTCTGCTGAAACGCATTTGGAGCTGGTTGAGTAATAACTAGTAGATTTACTATCAGAGTTGCTGTGTACTGAATGGGTACTGTTGCTGGTGTCTCTCTGTGCTGTAGCCGGAGCCTGTCATCCCTGTGAAAGACGCCACCTCCGACATGGCCATCATCTCCCGCAAGGGCAGCCAGCTGGTCCGCAAGCACCGTGAGCAGAAGGAACGCAAGAAGGTAGGCTGAGTGGAGGGAAGGCAATGTTTAAAACAGCTATACAGTAGTTGATGGTATGGTTACTGGCTGAATATCTGAGTGTCATTTTGATTGTTTCTCCAGGCTCAACAGAAACACTGGGAGCTGGCAGGCACCAAGCTGGGTGACATCATGGGCATCAAGAAGACAGAGGACGGGGATAGCTCTGGGGGCAAGCCAGTGGGTGAGGATGGCAAGGTGGACTACAGGTAACAAGCCCTTTACTAAAGGCTTATTTTGTGTCCATTTTGAATGTTTATTAAATATCAGTTTAGAAATGTGACAAGAACAACCTCAATAATTCCCTCTCTCCTCTCCCTCTTCCCTCCAGAACGGATCAGAAGTTTGCAGACCACATGAAAGATAAGAGTGAGGCCAGCAGTGAGTTTGCTAAGAAGAAGACCCTGTTGGAGCAGAGGCAGTATCTGCCCATCTTCGCTGTGAGGCAGCAACTGCTCAACATCATCAGGTAGCTACTCTACTGGACCCGGCCTGGCTGTCCTGGGACCACTTCTCACCCCCAGCCTTACCCCAGATGCAGGCTTTCATTCAGGGTGTAGGATAAGACATGTATGGCAATGAAGGTGGGAATTGGGGGCTGTGAAGTCAGAATGTTCATATGTGATTTACCTTTGGTTAGAGAATGACCACATCACAGGTGACTTAGGTAATGTTAGACAGCATTTGTAAATCATTGACAAATATACACTTCCAGATCTGTTTTCGTGAGCCGTTATTCATGTTTCGTAAGGTTGAAAAGTCCCATCAGGGTTTTAATGTTAGTGGTTGTGATGGGATTCTCTCCAGGGACAACAGCATTGTGATCGTGGTGGGGGAGACGGGCAGTGGGAAGACCACCCAGCTGACCCAGTACCTTCACGAGGACGGCTACACCAGCTACGGCATGGTGGGCTGCACCCAGCCCCGCAGAGTGGCAGCCATGAGCGTGGCCAAGAGAGTCAGCGAGGAGCTGGGCAGCAGCCTGGGAGAGGAGGTGAGCATTCAGCTGGCTTATGTAGGAGCCACTAGGCAAACATTAACTAGATCTGAGAAAAACTGATCTATGGATCAGTCAAAGCAGTGAATAACCACTCTTATCAGTTAACCCAGTGTAACAAACCTGGCAAGAGTTTATGAACTGCAATTAACTTGTTTATAGAGGAACGGAAGTACTCCAGAACGGAATAAGTGTTATCAATGTTCACTGTGTATAGAGGTCATCTGTCAACTGATGTTGACTCATGGTGCTGTCTTGGTTTTCTCCTTATGGAGTTGATGCTTGTATTCATATGTGTGCAACACAACACCTCCATCTAGTGGTGACTCAGAGATTGTACACCGCTTCCATTCTACAACTTGTAATGGAACTCTCCTCGCCAGCTTGTTTCTTTGGTTGACCCGTAGCACTGTAGTTTGAAGGCCGTAATTCATACGTGGAATGTAAATATATGTAGTTCACTACTAAACCGTTCAGTTTTTGGTTTGCAGGTGGGTTATGCGATCCGTTTTGAGGACTGTACGTCGGAGAAGACTGTGATAAAGTACATGACAGATGGGATCCTGCTGAGAGAGTCTCTCAGGGAGTCAGATCTGGACCACTACAGTGCTGTCATCATGGACGAGGCCCACGAACGCTCCCTCAACACAGACGTGCTGTTCGGCCTGCTACGAGAGGTCAGGGAGACACTTTGTATTTTTAAAGTATTTAGTATGTTTATTGGATAGAGGTGAGAGGTAGGAGAGAGAGAGTGCTGAAAGAGCAGTGGGCTGAATTCAAACTCATACTGGCAGTGATACATGTGCTCCAGGGGCAGTGGCTTAGACTGCTAGACCACAGGGAGACACTTTTACAACTCACTGGATGTTATTCAATTGTGATTATTATTTTGCATGCATATTTTTTGGGTTATCTTGTTGTAAGCAGTAGTAGAACTTTCTCTCTCTGACCTTTTCTTCCAGGTTGTATCGAGGCGTTCTGACCTCAAGCTGATAGTCACCTCAGCCACCATGGACTCTGACAAATTTGCTGCATTTTTCGGCAACGTTCCCATATTCCACATTCCAGGAAGAACTTTCCCTGTAGATATCTTATTCAGCAAGGTATTGTGTCCAACTTTCCATTCATATTTTCAACATAAGGATCATTTGTATATTGACTTGCACTCTGACTAGACCGGCCACATTTCGTGCCGAGCGTTGCGTAATACATTTACACATGCATGTTTTTCAATCATTTCAGACGCTCGATGTGCTGCAAGTCCCACCTCTCTCATCTCTTTATTGTTTTTCACAAATATACAAACCCACGTGGGTGCTTGAAAAACGAACAAGGAGAGATTTAATCAAAGATAACAAAAAACTAACTTGGTTTAACTTTTATCTGTGGATTAATCGTCAGAGTAGAGAAACACACATTTTGTCAAATCTACAAAGAACCAGCTAAAAAGAGGACTGTTTTGCATGTCAGGTAAAATAACAACCCGATGTTCATCTCCCTGGACAAACTGCTAGCAACAGCTATCTAGCTAAATGTCCATGAATGTGTCATGTGTTATGACCTTTCCTGAAATTAATAGAATTGATTCACAGTTGGTTTTGGTATTTTAACCTGCGTGTCATGATCGCGTCTGGTGGGGATAGACAGAATGATCATGCTCACAATGGCGAACGCACCCGCGGGGCCGGTTTGGTCATGGCTTAAGACTACTGTTATTTGTACCAAGGTAGTGTGTAGTTGTTGTGTATTCTAACAGTGTTATCTGTGTGTAGACTCCCCAGGAAGACTATGTGGAGGCAGCAGTGAAGCAGGCCCTACAGATCCACCTCAGTGGTATGGGGGGAGACATCCTCATCTTCATGCCTGGCCAGGAGGACATCGAGGTGACGTCAGACCAGATCGTGGAGCGTCTGGAGGACCTGGAGAGTGCCCCTCCTCTGACTGTACTGCCCATCTACTCCCAGCTGCCCTCTGACCTCCAGGCCAAGATCTTCCAGAAGGTAACCAATCACACCCATTTACTGTTGTTATGCTAACATGTACAGTTGGAACTCTTAATATACTGCAATATCCTTTGTACACAAGCATACTTGCAATTAGGGAGTTGGAATGCATATACCTAATACTAAAAGGAACACTTCGTCCTGATGTCTTTGTTTTGTTTTCTGGCTGCCAGGCTCCAGATGGTGTGAGGAAGTGCATCGTTGCCACCAACATCGCAGAGACTTCCCTGACTGTGGATGGTATCATGTTTGTTGTGGATGCTGGATACTGCAAACTCAAGGTACCCTGTCGCCCTCACGATCTTCCCCAGACTATCAAATGAAAGAAGACCAGCCATGTTAGGATAGTTTTTCTCTGTGTTGTGTTTGTTGCTGATGTGTTCTCTTTGACAGGTGTTCAACCCTCGCATTGGCATGGATGCCCTGCAGGTGTACCCCATCAGCCAGGCTAACGCCAACCAGCGTGCGGGCAGAGCAGGACGTACAGGGCCAGGCCAGTGCTACAGGTAAGTCACTGTCTACACACACACAAGCTCACACTTACTCACATTCACGCAGTCTCGCACTCCAAATGTACAGTCCTCCCACCTTTCTCAGTTTCCAGAGGGCTGCCTTAGTCCTCCAGTGGTGCTAGAGAAGTATGGAGCCATAATGATGGTGTAATGAAAGGCAGTTATTTGAAGGTGTCACCTTGGTGTGATGTCCGAGTGTTCCAGTCAGGGCTAGCAGGAAGGGAGTATTCACATGGCTGACACTGGTCTCTGTCAAGAGTGTCCTGTCTTCTAGAACTATACTTTTTGTTCCTCTCTGATTGTCTTCAGTACTCCTCTACATCAGACTGCAGCAGTCTGGAACTAAACCTTAGATCAGCCATATCTTCCCTCTTTCATGTTTTTCTGGGCCTAGATACAGGAATAAACAGGCTGAATTACACAATTCTCCTCACTCTGCCTGCTATCTCATTCCAACCGCTCCTCTCCACCAAAAAGGTAGAAAAGCAGCTAACAACATTAGCATCCTTTTGTATGGTGAGCCGTGCTGAAACGGGTGTGTATCTGAAGTGTTGTTGTTGTGTGTAATGCCGCCGCCGGTGTTTCGTCCTCTGGCTGATGCACATCAGAGCTCCCCTCAGATGGGCCGTCCAGGTCTCTGATCTGCAAGGAGGCCGGGCTGCTTTCAAAACCATCAGAGGCTGGGTGGAAGAGAGGGAGGGAGAATCCTAATCTCCACAGGATTTCATGCAGTTTAACTCTGTTTACAGCAGGGAAAATGTGACACAAAAGCCCCTTCTCTCTGAGATTTCACATGACCTTTCTCCTATCTCTCATACTTCCCCAAGTTGAGGGAGATGGTGACACACGCACACCACGTGATTGTTTTGCCTTGAAAAATGAGCTGGGATGCTTCTAAAAGCCCTCTACCAAGATTACCCCCCTCCCCTCACACACACAGATGTGAAGAATCAATTTGGGAGTGGAGCTTTAGAATGAGTGGGGCCTAGGCGTTTGGAGGGGTGGGAGGTGACGTGCTGGGTGACTCGACTTGTGTGGAGAATCTGCTACTCAAAGCACCTCTTAGCTGTGACTACACCCAGCACCAAACACATTCTCACAACCTGGCGTAAACCCACACACAGATCATTCCCTCATAATGCACAGATTTCAGAGGGATTAGCCACTAACTGAAATGGTTGAGAGATGCTTTGTTAGGCCAGGCCTATCAGTCTGAAGCAGCAATGGGAGCTGCTCTAAATAGTTTGGATAGTAAATGCCTCATAAGTAGCTTGGTTAAATGTTTATAATGTGCAGTAGGCCTGTCTCTTTGCCCTTCTCTAAACATCAGTTGGGGAGCGTTCAGCTTTCATGGAACGGAGGATGCTCAATCACGGTGCCATTGTTACAGGTTTAGAGCACTGTGTGAAATCATATCAGTGCCATGCAGAGCGGGTTTAACCAGGTGGTGAAGGCAGCATCTCCAGACCTGTCACTCTATGTTCGTTTAGAAAAATGTGTCTGCTAGATTATTCAATAAGCTCCCCCCTCTCATTGTCAGTCCATCTCTCCCCCTCTCTGTCCATCCAGGCTTTACACCCAGAGCGCCTTCAAGAATGAGATGTTGACCACCACCATTCCAGAGATCCAGCGGACCAACCTGGCCAACGTGGTGCTGCTGCTTAAGTCCCTGGGGGTCCAGGATCTGCTGCTCTTCCACTTCATGGACCCCCCGCCTGAGGACAACATGCTCAACTCCATGTACCAGCTCTGGATCCTGGGGGCCCTGGACAACACAGGTGGGTCTCTGCCCTGGCCTGGCCTGGACCACATCAGTCAAGATTAGGCCTCCAAATGTATAAATTGATCTCAGAAAACAAGGTTAAAATAGGGTGGAATAAGTATGTGTTCCCCACCAGCAATACAGCCAACAGATTTAACAATAACTACTTCATGTGCTGCGAGGAGAGACTTGGATGATGAAACTAGGCAATAGGTTGCTGTAATAGTATGTACATGCACTGCACCCTGTAAAGTACAGAGCTAGGTAGCACTGTGATGTAGGTAGTGGAGTAATTGCATAGTGCTTTATCCTCTGTTAGATTTGACTGGCTGACTCTCATCTCTGTCTCATCTGAGCCAGATCTCTGGGGATTAGGGGATTTGGTGTCTCTGGAGGACTTTTGACGTTTGCCTGTGTGGTGTGTTAACAGCAGATTATCTCTGATTAAGGTTTACCTGGCCAACACAGCCTGTTCTGCCTCTGCACTTTCCCTCTAAGCTCCTTATAGTCTGTCATGTAATCATTTAAATCAGAGCTGGCAAAGTTTGATTTCAATATTTTTTTTTACAACCATCCTCCACTGGCGGATGTCACCTGTATTGTGTTCCCCCTCTCCTCTGTCTGTAGACAGGAAGTGCGTAAATGATTTGTGTTCCCCTCAGGTGCCCTGACGCCCACTGGGAGGCTGATGGTGGAGTTCCCTCTGGACCCGGCTCTGTCCAAGATGCTGATCGTATCATGTGACATGGGCTGCAGTGCTGACATCCTCATCATCGTTTCCATGCTGTCTGTACCGGCCATCTTCTACAGGCCTAAGGTAGATGTCATTGAGATCGCCAACCAATTCATGTCTTAATATGTTCCTAATGTCTGTTTATGTTTCTGTTAAGAATTATTCACATTACACACTGGACAGTTGTGTGACCCCTGTATTTCCCCTGTGTCCCGACCTTTCCAGGGTCGCGAGGAGGAGAGTGACCAGGTGAGGGAGAAGTTCTCGGTCCCAGAGAGTGACCATCTGACCTACCTGAATGTCTACCTACAGTGGAAGAACAACAACTACTCCAGCATCTGGTGCAACGAACACTTCATCCACACCAAGGCCATGCGCAAGGTCAGTCAACGCCCCTCTCCTTTACCCTCTCTGACCAGTCTCCCTGTCTTAGGATCGAAATGCACTTGATTACCACTTTACATCAAAATATTCACACACTGAGCAATGTGTATTGAATAAATGTCCTCTTGTGTTAGTTCTCCGGTAGCTAACGTGTCTCTGTGTGTGGGTGTTTTAGGTGCGTGAGGTGCGCTCCCAGCTCAAAGACATCATGGTGCAGCAGAGGATGAACCTGGTGTCCTGTGGCTCAGACTGGGACATCATCAGGAAGTGTATCTGTGCTGCCTACTTCCACCAGGCAGCCAAGCTGAAGGGAATAGGGGAGTATGTCAACGTGAGGACAGGCATGCCCTGCCACCTCCACCCCACCAGCTCTCTGTTTGGCATGGGCTACACCCCCGACTACATCACCTACCACGAGCTGGTCATGACCACCAAGGTAAGAGACCCAACCTCACACAGCTATACATATACCCACATACTGCTAACCTATGATCTGTACTGATTCAGAGCTGAAGATGTTCTACCAGAAAGAGCTGTCATATATATATATATATATATATATATATATATATATATATATTATTCTTCTAGCTCTGTTACTGTGTTA